>NW_027411866.1:252322644-252388668 GCF_047663935.1 Musca autumnalis
ATTTTATCGTGGGAGACAGTAATCCTTTGCCTTTTGGCACAAAGGGCGATTTTGTCAAAATACTTTTGCCTGTGACTGCAGATGTTTTCCTTAAAATCCACCCTAATATCGATATATCAAACATAATGATACATACAATTTGCCTTTTTATTTCCATTAATTTTTCATACTCCATTACTCCAAGGAAAGCGAATAACGTAATATTTACATTACATTTTCTTATCGTTTACATTGCACGGATAATTAAAGAAAATTATTTCACTGTTTCTCTTTATTTATTATCGCTCAGTAACTCAACGACTGGCTCTGTTAATTCCAATTTGTAATACAGTCGAAATTTTCGTCTTGTTTTTTGGATTTTTCGTAATGTAATATTTTCATTTTTCATCATTACCATTTTCTCATCATTGGCATTTATTGATAGGGAAAAATATTATTGATAAGTAAATATTTGCAAAATTCGTTTATGTTAATATTTCTTAAGGATACTTCAGGAACGCACAATATTTTACAAATGGGATTAATTGAGGAATAACATTTCGAAGGATTTATAAACAGACTATTGATATTGTTTACGCAACGCTTTAATGAAGATGAATAAACAAATATTTTGTGAATCAAAAAAGAATTCGTACTGTTTTACGAGATATCACTTTTTCAATACAAACTTCTTAGGTCACGATAGGTTAATTAATTCAGTTAATGTTTATGTACACGTATATTTGGTTACTGTGTCCCAGCGAAAAGTTTGCCTCCAAAGAGGCAGTTAAATGATATGTACAAGTGATTTCGAAGTGCATCAAATTATGCATTTTCACTCATGATTTTTACAAGGGAGTGACTCCGGAAAGAGGCACTCCATTGCACCGCATTTTAACTGAACCTTCGACTTTGTATTTTAACTGAACCTTTGACACTGCATTTTAACTGACCCTTTGGCATTGCATTTTAACTGACCCTTTGGGGTAGAATAGGAGGCAGTCCAGAGCACGTGTTTTGAATAACAAAATAAAATGCATTTATTATTTGTGTAAAACAAAAATAAATTAACACAAATTATGAAAATTCTCTATTGAATTCAATCGCAAACATGTGTGTTTCCTCCGCTCTTCATTTAATCCAAGCTTAAGTGCTTTTGCTTCATCTGCTAAATGGGTTTGATATTGTCTTCCCATCACCAGTTAAGATTTCGACATGTACTCCAATAGCACTCCATTGGGAAATTTTCTTCTCGTGAGTTACCGGAAAAATGTTCACAAATTAAATATTATTTAGTTTGTATTAACAAATGTTTGGAAATGTTAACACGATTATATTTTTTGGAAATGTATTCCGCTGCCTGTAGAGATGTACAAACTGATTTATGTACAGGTTGGGATCTCTTAACAACTGCTAATAAAATGTAGTGAAGGGAGTGCCTTTTTCACGACTCCGTTTGCGCTGCATCCGGATGCTGTTAAATTGGGAGGAATTGGAGTGCCTTTTTTCACGGATTTGGGTAGTTCAGTGCACTTAGATAATGGCCCAAAACTTTCAATAGAAAACGTGCACATCCAACCCACATAGTATCAAACCACAATGAACATATATTTATAATGCCAGATATGCAGTTGTGGACTGTGGAAGCTTTAAGTTTTAAATATAAGAATTAAAATTTTTGTGTTAACTTGTTGAGCATTTGCGAATGTTATCTTCTTCTTATGTATAAAAGACAATGTGTGTATGTTAGTATGTTTATATGTTCCGTATAGACTCAAAAACGGCTGAACCGATTTTCTTGAAAATTTCAGAGAATGTACAGGGAACACCGGTGGTGAAAATAGGCTATATATTTTTTTGCATGCCATATTTTTTAAAAACGGTATTTTAGCAAAACTGACGAACGTAAATGGTTGTTGTGTATCCGCTCCTAGGTACTAATTTGGGGCCTAAAGACCCGACCACGCCCACTTTTTTAAATAACTTATATATCAAAAACTGCTTAACCGATTTTCTTGAAAATTTGAGAGAATCTACTGAGAGGACGCGTGGTGAAAATAGGGACAATGGAAGTTGGGTCTCCGACCCTATGTACTCATTTAGGACCAGACCACGCCCACTTTTTAAATATCTTATATATCCAAAACTACTAAACCTGGTGAAAATAGGCTATATATTTTGTTGAATTTCTGAAGGGGCGGGGTACCTCCCATTTGCCCTTTTTTATTAAAACTCTGTCTATGCAAAAGTTACTAACGTATGGCTTAGAAAATAAATTTGCAAGACAACGGTGGTTGAATCTCCGAACCTAGGTACTTATTTACGACTTAAAGACCCGACCATGTCCACTTTTTTAAATATGTTATATCTCTGAAACTTTTGAGCAGATTTTCTTTAAAATTTCAGAGAATGTACAACCATGAACACCCGTGGTGAAAATAGGCTATGTACATATTTTTTTTTTTAATTTCGGAGGGGACGGGGTACCTCCCCCATGTCCTCCTTAAAACCCTTTTAGCACGCCCATTTGTTAAATACGTTATATCTCCAAAACTTCTGAACCGATTTCCATGTCATTTTCAGATGATGTACAGGGATGATCCCTGCTGGAAGCTAGGCTATATAAACTTACGAACGTGTCCGTTTCCCCAACCCTGGGTACATATTTTAGCCGTAAGACCCGACCACTCCCAATTTCTGAAATATGTTACAAATCAATGGGAATACCAGATGTTATGCATAACGAAGCTTTAGCCTTATTGAAAAGCAAGCCTTTAGATTAGAAGGCAACATATCGATAGCTATAGCTTCATCAGGTATACATTATAAGAAGGTGCAACGACGGCACAGTCGACCTTAAGTTGCCACTGGGCATTCTTTTGATTGAATTGCACACATGCAATATTAAATGGAAGTTATCATCTGGAACGAATATACGATGGCACATTAAAATTCCCAAGAAGCTTTAGAACGATTCTTGAAGGATTTAAAAGCCATTCACGTTTAGATTTCAGACAAACACTGCCAGTTATACTATTCCAGCAGATGAAATAAATGCATGCCTCAAGTCATCAGTCAACATACCGCCAAAATTTCACATATACACCAACATTTCTGAAGATGTTTTATTTATAGTCACTTGCAGTTCCCGACTAATTTTGCGACGCAAGAACAATATAATTTACTTAAGAAAAGGTAACGTAAAATTGTTTCAAGGGCCAGCAACGCGAACCGGGCCGGCTAGTTACTTATAAATAAACTCTTTAAAAATAGTCATAAAAATACGTTTATAGATCTTATGGTCCTTAAAGTGGTTTTTGTTTTCCTTAATTTTTTTGCGTTGATGCTGCTCATTAGCAAAATATTTCAGTATATTTTTAGATTGTTTTTTTACCAACGGTTTCAGAGAAAGCCCAATTCTGTAGAAACTACGTGCAAAGAAATACGCATAACTTTTTTAATATTGGTGCAAATAGAAAACATATTTTTCTTATTTTTTGTTGTTTAATCAGCTATCTAATAAAAAATAGGAACAAATTTTGCACAGTTGGCTTGGATGCAACTTCGTATCAATGATTGTATTCTTCGATTTTCTTAAAAATTTTTGTATTAACCTACGACTAATTACAAAAATTTTAAGTGCTATTTGGTAATGGGATTCGATTAATTACTATTTTTTTTTTTAATTTTTTAAAATTTGTCAAGAATTTTTTTCTTTTATACCAGTGTAAAACATTATCACGGTGCTCTTGAACCAACTTTAAATGAAAGGAGCATGCACCTGGTATGTTTTTGCGAATTTTGAAACAGCAATGTTCATAGATGAAAAATGCCGGAACGAATTTAACGTTCACATTTTTAGGTTTTCTTAGGTTTTCACGATTTTGTTAGGAAACCGCAAGCCCTTGCAACGTGGTTTTCTGGTCGGCTAAGGTAGGTTCAGTCACGTCCAGGGTCTCCATAAGGACCCACAAAATCCTACGTAATAAAAGACTTGTTTTATCCGTTCTAGGGGTCCAATCGGATGTTTATTGATCTAAATACTAGTATGTTCTAATTCAATGAAATGCGATATTGATAGGCTTGAGAAGGCTTGGGAAGACAAAGGCCGGTGATAAGGGTGACTAACTGCTAGAAATGATCGGGAACGATGATGTTGATAGATGTTTCAGTATCGGCGATGTTCGTTGATGACAAACTGGTTCTGTGCTTGTTGTGAAGACGAAGCGGGTTGACAATCGGGTTTTGCGCTGGTTGTGGCGACAAAGCTGGTTGTCGTTTGGGTTCTACGATTTAACGATGATCGGGAACGTGTTGATTGCTGATCATTCGGCTGACGACGATATGGTGGAATTCGGAAACTCGGCTAACGATGATCGTGAACTCAGCTGATGAACGACGATGATCAATGACAGCTGTCGACGAACGGTAACGAAGAAGTTGGTAAATTCTACGATTTAGTGATGATCGGGAACGTGTTGACTGATGATTTCGGGAGCTCGGCTGATGACGAAGTCTTTGTGTGGGGCGGAAAGCCGAAGCTTCCGTTTGGGACAAAAAGCCGAAGTGTCTGTGCGAGACGGAAAACCGAAGCTTCCGTGTTGGACAGAAAGCCGAAGACTCTGTATGGGACAGGAAACCGAAGACTCTGTGTGGGACAGGAAACCGAAGTCTCTGTGAGGGACAGTAAACAAGAATTCACTGTGTGCAATGTATTAATGCGACAGCCACAATGGGTAGTGAATTCCAACATTTGCAAACGCAACTCGCCACAAAAGATTACTTTGGTGGATAACAAGACCCAGCAGTACCAAGCTGACTTCAACGACGAAAACTGAAATACTAGGTGAAGGTGCCGTTGAGTGCATGCTGATTCACTGCTACTGTGATGGTAGGGATAGACCGCGGGTGTTATTGTATGTATGTGACATTTGTCACGTTACACACCACCAAAGTGGAACTAAAAAAATGTTGTAGCAGAGAAAATTCTCTACAAGATTGTACTTTATAAAATTTTCTTAGGTTATACCATTTGTGAGATATAGAAGTTCAAATTGGGATAAAGCACTGTCCAAAAAAGTGTCCGATTTCACTCAGAAATCTCCATACGTATTCTCCCTACTATTTGAAATAACCCGAAATATCCCAGCAAAATTTGAAGGAAGGGGTTCCATTCGATGACGTGATTTCATGGCATCTTTTGCATTGGTTCAAATGAAGTCGTGAAAGATCCGATCTTTTCATTAGCATTTGAACCAATGCAAAGTAAGTCCTGAAAGACTCGATATTTTCATCAGCATTTGAACCCATGCAAAGAAGGCCGTGAAATATCCGATCTTTTCATCAGCATTTGAACCCATTCCACCGATCCAATATAGAAGAATTTTGTGTTTTTATTTTTACACATTTTTATACCTTCCACCATAGTATGGAGGGTATATTAAGTTTGTCATTCCGTTTGTAACACATTGAACTAATCACTTGCGACCCTATAAAGTATATATATTCTTGATCAGGATAAAATTCTAAGACGATCTAGCCATGTCCGTCTGTCCGCCTGTCCGTCTGTCTGTCCGTCTGTTGTAATCACTCTAGCGTCCGCAATAATTGAGATAGAGTGCTGAAATTTTGCACCCGAGGGTCTTTTTTCCATAGACAGGTCAAGTTCGAAGATGGGCTATATCGGTCCACTCTTTTGTATAGTCCCCATATAACGGTACCTCCGGATTTGAGCTATTTTGGCGTTCTTCGCCACATTTGCAGACCGAATTAGCTATAATTTGGCACTTAGGGTTCCTAGTGATCAACAAACTTATATCCCAAAGGATATGGACATAGGCCTATGTTTTGGTATAGCCCCCATATATCGGTACCTCCCGATTTTCGGTATTTTGAGAATTTTAGCTACAATTTTTAACCGAACTAGCTGTCATTTGTCATTTGAGGTTCCCAGTGGTCGCATAATATCCCCACCAAACATCGTCAACATAGGTCCATGTTTTGGTATAGCCCCCATATAACGGTACCTCCCGATTTTGGGTATTTTGCGAATTTTAGCCACAATTTGTGACCGAACTATCTGCAATTTGACATTTGAGGTTCTCAGTGGTCATGAAACATCTCCACCAAACATCGTCAACATAGGTCCATGTTTTGGTATAGCCCCCATATATCGGTACCTCCCGATTTTCGGTATTTTGAGAATTTTAGCTACAATTTTTAACCGAGCTAGCTATAATTTGCCATTTGAGGTTCTCAGTGGTCATAAAACATCTCAAAAAGAACATCATCCACATAGGTCCATGTTTTGGTATAGCCCCCATATAACGGTATCTCCCGATGTTCGGTATTTGAGAATTTTAGTTACAATTTTTAACCGAATTAGCTGTAATTTGACATTTGAGGTTCTCAGTGGTTATGAAACATCTCCACCAAACATCGTCAACATAGGTCCATGTTTTGGTATAGCCCCCATATAACCGTACCTCCCGATTTTCGGTATTTTGAGAA
Organism: Musca autumnalis; assembly: GCF_047663935.1. NCBI lineage: Eukaryota > Metazoa > Arthropoda > Insecta > Diptera > Muscidae > Musca > Musca autumnalis. The sequence continues at coordinate 252,329,134 of NW_027411866.1, forward strand.
TTTTAGCTGCAATTTTTACCCGAACTAGCTGTAATTTGACATTTGAAGTTCTCAGTGGTCATAAAACATCTCAAAAAGAACATCGTCCACATAGGTCCATGTTTTGGTATAGCCCCCATATAACGGTATCTCCCGATGTTCGGTATTTTGAGAATTTTAGCTGCAATTTTTAACCGAACTAGCTGTAATGATAGGTATTTTGAGAATTTTAGCTACAATTTTGTCTATTCAAAAATAATCGTCAATATAATAGATCCATGTTTTTGAATATCCCCCATATAACAGTACCTCCCGATTTTCGGTATTTTAGGAATTTTAGCCGCAATTTTTAACCGAACTAGCTGTAATTTGACATTTAAAGTTCTCAGTGGTCATAAAACATCTCAAAAGGAACATCGTCCACATAGGTCCATGTTTTGGTATAGCCCCCATATAACGGTATCTCCCGATGTTCGGTATTTTGAGAATTTTAGCTGCATTTTTTAACCGAACTAGCTGTAATGATAGGTATTTTGAGAATTTTAGCTACAATTTTGTCTATTCAAAAATAATCGTCAATATAGAGCCATGTTTTGGTATATCCCCCAAATAACAGTACCTCCCGATTTTCGGGAATTTTCAGTGGTCACGAAATTTCTTCACTAAAATTCGTCAACATGGGTCCATTTTTGAGGGTCTACATTGTTTTGATGAAACTACCCTCAATTTGACTCTTGAAGTTCCCTGCAGCTATAAAACTTTTCCGCCAATAAATTTAAAGAAAAGTTGACTCTTTGATATAGCCCCGTTGGTGGTACCTTTCACCTAGCTGAACACATTTTTTTAGATTAGATTAGATAACACTGTGCAACAAATTGGATGTGAAAGTCTGGGGCACGGAAAATTCCTCTTGGTGAAAAAAAGACTTTGGTGAGTATATTATAAACCCCGAAGGACAGATCCGCCGTGAGTCGAACTTCCGCGTCATGGCGTGATGAGATTTTTGTTAGAGACCCTGTGGGCCATCAGGAATTAGCGTTATATCTTTGTTCACTGTTGCTTAAGTGCTCTACAAAAACAACAAACAAAGATATAATGCTAATTTATGATGGCTTACAGGGTCTCTTGCAAAAACTTCATCACGCCATAACGCGGAAGTTCGACTCACGGCGCATCTGTCCTTCGGGGTTTTCCTGTCACCAAGGGCTTTCATCTCCAAAGGAAATATCTCTGCCCCAACATTTGCGTTCACAGTGTAATTTAAGCAATAGTGGGAGGCTGTATGATTCTATCCATTGTCGAAAAGTTGTTCCACCTTAAATTGTGAAAGGACCCTAATTATTCCATTTTATTTAAGACTATTTTATGGTGGAGGGTATAAAAGTTCGGCCCGGCCGAACTTAACGACTTTTTACTTGTTTTAAATATATAAGATTAATTATTGACAATAGGCTTGATGTTGTCGGAGACTCGAAATCACAACCTACGTCGTTAAAACTCTCGTCGTAATGATAATGTCATTGCAAAGGGTTGGTGAAAATGACATGCCAAATCATTGGTGAAAATGACATGTCAAAACATTAGTGTAAATGACATGCTTTGGATCTAAAAATGAATAGCATCTTTTGGGGTCCACGCTCATATAAAATCCATCGATGAAGATGCTAAAAAGATGACATGCCAGATAACTAGCAGCCATGATTGAATGGCATCTCTGGCATCGAACATTTTGGTGGGATTTGTTTCAGATGTAAAATGTATGTTGATCAAGAACAACGCCACATTACATTACAAAACAATACAAAACTTTATTTTAAAAGTTACGACTTTCTTGCTCTTTAAAACTCGCATACACTGCATATCATGCTGTTTGTTTCCCAGCTATAATAATGGAATATAATGTGAAAATTCCTTAATGGCCATATTTAAACTCATTGTTTATTAAATCTTTGATGATTTCATAGACTAAAACCACACTGGAACATTTCTTAGTAACGCCTTCAAGTTTTTCGGCCATGAATGTACCGCATCAAATGGAAATTAAATAAAGTAGCCATTTGCGAGTAATGGTAGGCATTTAAGCATGATTGTTATTATGCAAGAAGGAAAATCGACGTGATGATATGTTTTGAATTACTATTGACTGCAACAAAAGCTGAACTTTTTTATACATAGATATTTTAAATGGTTTTAGACCTTGGCAAAGTTGGTAACTAGCTTGCAAAATGAAAAAATAAATTTTCAATTTGGAATAAATGATGTGTTACATGCCAACAGAAGATGTAGAGTTTAATTTTGTATTTTTAAGCAACACCCAGGACTTTTTTGCCGGATATAGCTTAATATTTGTAAAATGGATGTGGTTACATTCAATAAACAAACTGAGTTAATGGTTAATAATATTGAATACACTACGACGATAAATGGAAGTGAAAATCTGAGGCAGATATAATTCCTTTTGGGGATGAAAGCCCTTGGTGAATATATTAAGAATCCCGAAGGACAGATCCGCCGTGAGTCGAAATTCCGAGTAATGGCATGATGCATTTTTTGCCCAAAAGCCATCAGAAATTTGCGTTATATCTTTGTTCGATGTCGTGTTAGCTTCTTTTGACATGACATGTCTTCAGTAAAATCGAATGAGGATTATTTTCGTAGAGCATTTATACCTTCTAACTCGCTTCCTTCTGTGTCCTTTTCGTCCCTTATTTTAAGAACCGATATAAAAGTACAATAAGATGACGTTTTTCAGCTTCGAAATGTTCTGCAAAAATATCGCTCAGAAAATTTTAGGTAACATCTAATCGATTTTGTCTGGTTTTCATGGTCCTTTTGAGCATTTGCATTGCATTTTTTGTTCAGAAAAAGACTATGTTTTGTTTTTTGTATATTCGTTTTTTTATTGGTTGTTCGAATATTCAGAATATCCAAAAACACAAAACATAGTTTTTTTCTGAGCCAAAAGAGAGTAAAGGTCAAATATGATCATGAAAACGCGACAAAATCGATTAGTTGTCAATGAGAGTCGTACTTAAAATTTTCTGAGCCACATTTTTGCAGAACATTTCGGAGATGAAATAGGTCATCTTGTGGTACTTTTATATGGGTTCTTAAAATAAGGGACAAAAATGACATTGAAGGAAGCCAGTTAGAAGGTCGAAGTGCTCTACGAATATAATCCTCATTCGATTTGACTGAAGACATGTCATGTCAAAAAGAAGCTAACACAACAGAGAACAAAGAAATAACGCTAATTTCGGACGGCTTATAGGGTCTCCAGCAAAAAAATTATCCTGCCATAACTCGGAATTTTGACTAACGGCGGATTTTTCCTTCGGAACTCTTAATATACTCACAAAGGGCTTTCATCCCCAACAGGAATTACCTCTGCCCAAAAATTTGTTTTAAAAAAGGAACTGCTGAGGATGTATACCGACATCTGAGACTATAGTCCGCTACGCCTCCTCTTTTCATAATTACATGTTTATTGATTTTTTCTTTTAATTTTTAAAGCAGAAAAAATGGACTTTAGCTGAAATAAAAACAAAACATGTATAGTTAAAATTTTATTTTACATTTTTAGCCGAATAAAGACGATTCATATGGAAAAATTTTGAAAGCGATTGGTTTTACACATTTTACAGTTTATCAAAATGAAATATATGAAATGAAAATATTCTTCAAAATGCGCTCGGCGCATCTTTAATAAAAAATTGATAAAGTAGTCTAATATCATTTTTTGAATAACAAGAATGTGACAGTCCGTTTTTTGTACCGCCGTATTATTATCCATCTATTCTTTAATGTATGTATTTTATCTAACATCATTCTCTTTTGAAAATATTAAATTATTCATCAACCAAGTACATGACCACACAACACCAAACATTATTATCCTCTTCATTAAAATATACTGCTGTTCCCATGAGAATGACAAATTAATTACACATCCTTCAGGCAGCATACACTGATGTTATTATCAATAATAATATTATTAATTATACGATTTGTGGCGGATGGACATCACATCACGGCATCATTGATGGCAACTTTATCCTTGAAAGTCTTTTGTCTAAACAACAAAATAATCCATAATGGTATTAAATTAGGATATTAAAATTAAAATTCAATGATATTTTAGAAGGATTATAGTGGTTTCATTAAATAAGCAAGATGTCAATAAACGAATCAATATTTTATGGCATACACTGTCCTTTTATTGTATTTATTGCACAAACAATGAATAATTGATTTAAATAGGTACTTTCATATAATAATGTATGGGGATTTCTGAGTGAAATCGGACATTTTTTAGAAAGTGTTTTTGATTTTCTCAATTTTTTTACTGTGGTAATGCTGCTCATCAGCAAAAAATTTGACTATGTTTTCAGATTTTTTTTTTTTTTGACTAAGGAAAGATATAGGAATAACTTTATTGACAAATTTTAAAATTTAAGAACAACTAGTAATAATCTAATAAATTATTTGCTCACATCATATAGATATTAATGAAGCAAATGCCGACAACAATTTAAAATATTAACGAGGATACAGTTACTTGTGGTAATAGTAGGACTAAAAAATACTAATAATGCAAGACCATCAATAATCGCCAGAAAATGCTGTTGAAACGTTTAAAACCCCTGTTTTTGATACGTCTCTGTGGAAGTGAAAATAGTGCTACGACAATGGAATAATTCGTTTCCTTTCGCTTATGAAAGCAATAAGCTCTTCAATCACTTTTTTTAAACACTTGGGATTAAACCTACCAATGCACAGTCGTTCCAGCCATTGCACAGTGCGATATTTGGGAAGTCGAGGGGAACTTTAAGAAATTTTGAATTCGTTAACTACTCCGCTGCAAATAGTCCATTCTCAGTTTGGAGATTTACTCAACGAAACGACCTAAAATGCTGTTGCGGAGAAGGTACTTTAAGGAATGGACCACTTGGTCCATTATGAAAGTGGATCTTATTTTGGGAGTCTTATCTTTTCGATAGACATCGCACACAATAGTCATTTTAGTGGGTCATCGTATAACATTTGGACCAGTAGGCCAGGAAGCATGAACTTGCCCACGGAAAATATAATATCGCTGTAAACAGGACCACAACGAATAGCATCGGTATACATTTCCACAGGAGCTTCGAACAGACCCTAAATTTTGAAATTTTGCAGGAAGGTACCTTTTGCAGGAAGGGTCATTTTTGGAAGTTAAACTAAATTTGGACAAAATATTAGAAGATCCAAAGTTTGGATCAAATTGGTTACCCCGTTCAAAAAAGTGTATCGTGCATACCATTTTAGTGACATTTTTAAATTTTGGGGGGAAGTGGTTGACCGGTATTGCCCATCTTCGAACTGAAATTAATTTTGGACAAATTTCCGAACAAATCGGTTGACCAGTTCGAAATTTACGTGCTCTCCAGCCACTATATACGGTGCCATAGGGATTTTTTTACAGCTTTTGGGCTGTTATCTCAGGAAGTATTTACTTGCCCTAAAAACTTGTACCATCGTAAAGGGGAACAGTGAATGCAATTTGCTTCAACAAAAATCAAAGTGAACCGAGAGCAGATCTTAAAGTGAAGTTATCCAAAATTGTGTGTGGGAGGTACCCGAAGGAGTGGATAAATATAGTCCATAATTGAACCTGATCTATACCTGGTAGATACATTAGGATGTGTAAAGTATGGACCAAATCGATAACTCTCTTCAAGAGTTAGCGTGCACACAATTTTTCCGAATATTTTTGAACTTTTGTGGGAGAGGTACCTGAAGGAGTGGGCCGAGTCCCGTACATTCCCGTGTTAAGGTATATATATAATCTGAAATATTGGGGTCTCCATGCAGAAATCCGCAGTCTTCTGAGATATGAAAATAGGTTTGTTAGTTCTCGAGATATATAACATATCTAAAAAGTAAAAAAGTATCAATCGGCTTTGCCGACAGAGATGTACCCTCAGCATGTGCAAATTGAAACACTTTTTTCACAAAAAACTTATGTATTTAGGGGGTTTAAAAATTTTGGTCGTATGAACCGACAAAAATGTTGATTAGGATTAAAGTTAAAAAATTTTGCGGAAAAGGTACTTAAAGGAATGGACCGACATAGACCATGGCGGGTGCCATAGGGGGTTTTTACACCCTTGGGGCTGTTTTCTCAAGAAGTATGGACTTACCCCTTAAACAACTTTTACCATCGTAATTGAGGCAGCGAATGTAAGTTGCTTCAACAAAAATCAAAGTGATTCAATAGCAGGTCTTAAAGTGAATTTTTCCAAAATTTTGTGTGGAAGGTGCGGGATGGAGTGGACAAATATAGTCCATATTCGAACCTGATCTATGGTAGATATTATGAGAATGTGTAAAGTATGGACCAAATCGGTCACTCCCATCAAGAGTTATCGTGCGCACAATTTTTCCGAATATATTTGAACATTTTTGGGGTAGGTATCTGAAGGAGTGGTCCGATATGGGTTATCTACGAACTTAAAGTAAGTTTGGAAACAATATTACGAAGGCCAAATTTTGGCCGGAATCGGCATTTCCGTTCGAGAATTATCTTGCGCCTCCACCCATAAACATGGTGTCATAGGGTTTGTTTTTCAACTTTCTGGCTGTTTTTTCAGGAAGTATGGACTTGCCCCTGAGGAAACTTGTACCTTCGTATAGGGGACAGTGAATACAAGATGCTACAACAAAAATCAAGGCGATTCGAGAGCAGGTCCTAAACTGAACTTTTCCGAAATTTTGTGTGGGAGGTACTCGAAGGGGTTTACCGATTGAGTCCATATTGGAACCTCATCTAAGTCTGGTAGAAATTTCATAATGTGCAAAGTATGGACCAAATCGGTTACTCCCTTCAAGAGTTATCGTACGCACAAATTTTTCGAACATTTTCGAACTTCTGTGGGGGAGGTACCGGAAGGAGTGGACCGATATAATCCATCTTTGAACTTGAACTAAGTTTGGACAAAATATTACGAAAGCCAAATTTTGGACCGAATCGGCAGATCCGTTCGAGAGTTATCTTGCGCTCCAATCACTACACACGGTGTCATATGGTTTTTTGTAACTTTCAGGCTATTTTCCCAGGAAGTATGGACTTGCCCCTAATGAAACTTACAGCGTCGTATAGAGGACAGCGAATACAACTTGAGTAAACAAAAATCAAAGCGATTTGAGACCAGGTCCTAAACTGAACTTTTCCGAAATTTTGTGTGGAAGGTACCCGAAGGAGTGGACCGATTATGTCCATATTGGAACCTAATCTAAGTTTGGTAGAAAAGAAATATGCAAAGTATGGACCAAATCGCTTATTCCCTACAAGAGTTATCGTGCGCACAAGTTTTGCGACAATTTTTGAACATTTGTGGGGGAGGTACCTGAAGGAGTGGACCTATATGGCCCATCTTCGAACTTAAATCGAATCTAGACAAAATATTTCGATACCCAAAATGTGAACCGAATCGATTGATCCGTTCGAGAGTTATCGTGCGCACCAGCCAGACAGACAGACGGACAGACAGACAGACGGACGGACATTGCTAGATCGACTCAAAATTGTCTGAAACGGATATGGTACAAACATACTTGGGGTCTAAAACCATTATTTCGATGAGGCACATTTTTGGTCGTATCAAAGTGTAAATACCCTCTTTAGCCTAAAAGCTGAGGGTATAAAAAAATAATTATCATAATCGGTCCAGTCGTTTTCAACTAATGCCTTTACCAACGAACGACATTTGATTTTTATCTATAGAGATGTAGCATTTTAATGAAAGGGGAAGTAGCCCGCCCCTTCCGAAATTCAACAGACTATGTAGCCTATTTTCACCGGGGGCCATACTTGTACATTCTCTGACATTTTCAGGAAAATCGGTTCAGTAGTTGTTGTAGAAAAGATTTAAATTGAAAAAGTTGATGTACTAATGAAAACCTTAGTTGCGTTATGACGAACATTTCAAAAAAAAGAATTATCAAAATCGGTCCAGCCGTTCTCAACTGATGACGTTACCAACGATCGACATTTGATATTTGATATTACTTAATTATTTTTAAGAGGTTAAGACCACTTATTGAGCACGAGAAAGTAATTTTTCATAAATATTTTACAAGAAGTCTACCACACTTTTTTACAAGGTTTCGTTTTCATCTGATAGGTCACACCCCTTAATACCCTCCACCATAATATGGATGGTATATGGTGTCATTCCGTTTGTAACACATCGATATATTCGTCAGGGTAAACTTCTATGTCGATATAACCATATCCGTCTATGCGTCCGTCCGTCTATTGAACTCAAGATACAGCTCGAAATTTTTTAGATATAGCTTTGTAATTTGGTATAGAAGTTTCTATTACTCCTAGGACTACTTTGCTATTGCAAATGGACTATATCGTTCAACGTTTTGAAATAGCCCCCATATAACGGTACGACCGGATTTTCGTTATTTTGAAGGTTCAAGCTTCATTATCCCACTGAAATGGCAGATATTTGGCACTTAGTCTTCGTTAGAGGTATAAAACTTTCCCCCAGAATTGTGTCGGTATAGCCCCCAATAGAACGGTATTTCTCGCTTTTCGGTATTTTGAAGGTTCCTCCGAAATGGCTGAAATTTGGTATTAAGTCTTCGTTGGGGGCATAAAATTACCCTCCCAGAAATTTGCCGGTATAGGTCCACGTGTTCATATAACCCCCATAGAACGGTACCTCCCGATTTTCGGTATTTTGCAGCTTGTGGTCTCAACGTCCCACCGAAATATCTGAAATTTGGTATTTATTCTTCGTTGGGGGTATGAAACTTTCCACGTGAGATTTGTCGGTATAGGTATTTTGAAGGTTGTGGCCTCAGCGTCCCATCGAAATGGCAGAAATTTGGTATTTACTCTTATTTGGGGGTATAACACTTTCCACCTGAAATTTGTAGGTATAGGTCCACGTCTTCATATACTCTCCATAGAAAGGTACATCCCAATTTCGGTATTTTGAAGGTTTTGGCCTCAGCATCCCATCGAAATGACTGAAACTTGGTATATAGTCTTCCTTGTGGCGTTTAAAGGACCAGTGGCTTTATCTGGGTTAAGTTTCCTTTGTTTCAATATGTTTACTATCGAATGCCGTATTGAGATTAGTTCAGAACAATTGTGTGAACCACTAGCTGTACCATTTATATACCGACATCGAAACAGTCAAACGTATCTAGTTGCAAAGATTACATGTCCTGGATTTCATCACTTCAACTAAAAATTAAAAAAATCTCATATAAATTGTGAAAACCAGTCCAACGCTAAGCTGTACAAACGCGAAAGAAAGCAAGAAAATTTCATGATGATAAACAATGTTTATTGATTATGTAGATTTCCCCCTTCCTCTTGCTTTGCGAAGACAGTATAGGTAATAGTATCTGTAAGATGATGTCTATGATTATCCCATAGCCACCAAATGTAACTGAATTTCATGTCAATGGCAGCAAGATTTGAACATGGATGCTTCGTCGCTCTCTTGTTATTATCTGTTTTGAAATTTATCACCACTTCAATAATATAATGGTGTGTGTTTCTCCAAAAATTGTTGAGTGTTTGTTGTATGTAAAAACATTACACGTTCATAATGATAGGTGCTTCACTGTGCATGCATAAAAAGTTTATAATATCTGTTATCAAAAGGTGATCAAGTAGCAATTTTTCCATCATTTCCATACGATTGCACACACAATTTTGGAAGTTTGATGATTTGTTGAATGTCTGCATTAATAAAAGCAATTTTACGTGTGCAAGACTTTGTAACGGAAAACCAATAAAAGATGTGACTTTAAAGAAAGTCGTTTTGAATGTAAAATAAAATGTATATTTTTTTCAGAAATAAAAACATTTTATGAAGGTGTTAGTCGGTATGTCATTGCTAATGGATTTTTAAGAATGTTGTAATTTCTGTGAAGAGGGTTGACTTTAAAATTGCAATTTGACAAATTTAAAACTTAAGAGATGGCGTATACGAGAATTTTTAAAAAGTCAACGAGTTTAAATACATGCAACAACAGTTTCTCGTGGAAACAACATGTAGAGAAACATTGGAATTGGTTAGCATACCCATTTTCAACATGGTTATTCCAGGTCTACATAAAAAGTTTCAACGGCAAATGGCCTTGGTCTGTGAAGTCGGTAAAGAAACATTAGAATAAAAAAGTTCTGAACTCTATGTGGCATATCTTGGAATCTGTAAGCCCATTTCAGTTCATACCACTACCATTTTTTTAAGGTATGTAAGGAGCAGATACCATACGCCATAAAGTGTAACCAATGCACAGTATGGAAAGGAGTGCCAAAAATAGTTATAATCGAGCTAATGCGATGACATTTTAAACATAGTTTTATAACGAGCCCAAAAGATAGAAAAAAACAAGTGAGCAAAGGCTATAATCGTGACGGTTCGACTATATGTAACCCTACACCACTACCACTGTGCATCATATTTTCACTGGTAAACATTTATTTTAGGGAATATTATCTGAGTACCACCAAACTCATATGCTAATTCCTCTCTGATAACCCCATTAGCCAACAAAATATCCTGACGATCAGACCAAATTGCGACCTGTAGCGTGATTACAAAATATGGAAAAATTGGATGCAAATTTCGTGTCGATACGATCAAAATTGCGACCAGTAGCGTGATTACAAAAAAATTGAAAAGTGTGATACATAACCAAATATTGCGATATGTCCGTTGTTTGACCACCTATGTCTTTCCACTTGCATCATTGTCAATGTGGGATTTTCTACTTTCATAGCCAGGTTTGCATTTAGAAGGTCCCCAACTAATGCTGAGATATTCGTCTTTACAATCACAATGGAAAAAATTAAAATTTGTGTTGGATTTTCTTTTTTTTTTTTTTTTGATTAGTGGGGTGACGTAGGGGATGAATGATACCAAGCAACGGTCTTGACCGGCTTTAACATGGCAAAGCCCAGGATTTATCTTGGTCCCTCTTTCATCTCAAGTGGACACTGACCTCCCCGTGGTGTCACCTGGGGAACTGCCTTTAACACCCGTTAAAGGTAGTGAGCTAACATGTGCCGCGCGTTCACCCATAAGAACGTTAAAAACTTGGGTTTGGGCGTCGGGTTAGTAACCCTCCCCTAGAAAAAACATCCTACTATGAAAAAACGAAAGAAAAGAAAAACAGACCCCTCTAAAGTTGACGAACCCCGCAAACGTTTTAAGGACCATGATCTGCGAATCTGCACCTGGAATGTTCGCACTCTTTATAGAGAAGGTGCAGTCTTCGCATTGGCAGACGTACTTGAAAAGTACAAGGCCGATATTACTGCCATACAGGAAATACGATGGATTGGGAAAGGCGTCACAACAACACCTAAAGGTGACGCACTGTATTATAGCTGCCATGACATAAAGCATGAGTTTGGTTGCGGATTCGTAGTTAGTCGGAGACTAAAACATCTGGTATCCAGCTTCACCCCAGTGAATGAAAGACTTGCTGCAATTCGAATAAAAGCTAAATTCTTCAACATCAGCTTTATTTGCGCTCATGCTCCCACTGAAGAAAAGGACGAACAGACCAAAGATATATTTTACGAGCGCTTAGAAGAAACTTATGACCGTTGCCCTGCCCATGACATTAAAATCATTCTAGGCGATTTTAATGCCAAAATTGGAAAGGAGAATATCTTTGGCCCAACAGTCGGGAAATTCAGTCTCCACAGTGAAACATCTGACAATGGTATGAGGCTGATAGACTTTGCAGCTGCAAAAAACATGGTAGTTAGCAGTACCAGATTTAATCATCTCGATATTTATAAGGGCACCTGGCTGTCTCCAGACCAAAGAACAAGTAATCAAATCGATCATGTTGTAATAGATGGAAGACATTCATCCAGCGTGTTGGATGTACGATCGTTCCGTGGCACAAACATTGATTCGGACCACTACCTTGTTGCAGCAAAGGTACGTACCCGTCTAAACGTTGCAAATAAAGCACGAACAGACTCAACGCGATAGACTGCATATACAACAGATAGCCACAGTATATTCCACTCAACTAGCCCAATTGCTTAACGCGAGCACTCTTTGTCCCGATAACATAACATGGTATGACCAGGAGTGTCGTGCTGCTACCGAAAGAGAAAAATGCGGCATATAGAGCTACTTTGCAATCAGTAGCAACGCGTAGCGCGCGAGAGAGATATCGGGAGAAAAGGTGAGAAGAGAAACGTCTTTTCCGCAAGAAAAAGAGAGAAATGGAAAAGCGGGAGTGTGAAAAAATCGAGATGTACAGGAGCCAGAATGAAGTCCGAAAATTCTACCAAAGAGTGAAACATCAAACAGATGGCTTTGGTACAGGCACATCCTCCTGTAGAGACCAGCAAGGTAATCTGGTAACAGATACAGATAGCGTGCTCAGGATATGGAAGGAACATTTCTCCAATCTGCTGGTATCCAATAGTAGCGATGACGATGATACCACAGATCCAATCCCAGAAGATGGTATAGAATGTATACCGCCCGGCCAGATGAGGTAAAAACAGCAATCAACCGGCGGAAGAATAATAAAGCAGCAGGAGCCGATGGCTTACCAGCCACATAGTGGTGTAGGGTATATAAAAACTTGGCGTTGTATATTAGTATCGTTTTTTTTTTTTTGGTCTAACGCAAATCAAAAATATTTCCACCGCTTGAAGGTCGCTGGTAAATGTAGTTATTCACAAACAAAACAAAACGAATTCGCAACATGTTGGAATATGCACCAGAATGGACTAAATTATTAAATTTTGGATATTTTTCCCACAAAAATATTGTCATTTTCGCCCACTAAATATACCCTATCATTATCCAAAAATATTGAAATTTTCCTGGGCCAAAACTCTTACCCGTGCAAAATTTTGTCAGTATTGAACGATGCCTGCGAAACCTAGCGTGATTATTGTGACACTACAAACAATAAAATACTATGGTGACAAGGGCATATTCTAGGCTGTAACTCTGTTATCTGATCACGTACATCAACATAATCGACATCAATGGAAAGGTCAAAGGTTCCTCTTCTAAATATAACTCACGTGGGCGGCATGCGTCTTCCAAAAATAAAAATATAAGATATATGTTTAATTTTTTTCCAATTTTCACTCAAAATTTTTGGTCCATTTAACCGGCTAAATATTATCTGATCATCAAGTTACATTGCAACCTCCTTCTTTGTCCTAAACACAAACATTACTCAAAATTTCGCGCCGGGTAAATCGGGTAATTTTTTGTTTTTGTAAATTTTACCCACTAACTATTTTGCGATCATCACCAACAAACATTGGGATATTCTGGTCCGAACCCGACCTCCATGCAAATTTTCGTGACGATTGGTCCCTAATTGCGACCTGTAGTTTGGTTACAATTTTTAATGGTCGGACGGACGGACACACATCTCAAAATCGCTTTTTTCGTCTATATATGAATTTTGATATACCACATGCTCGGTCTGCGACGAATATTTCGCGGTGTACATGAATTTTCGGGAAAACAAACCTTTTCACATTCCAGTGTCCAATTTTACGAAGAGCCTGGCCAAAACTCTAAAAATGAATGGATTTTGACCTAACCTTGCGTTCTTATGTTTTCGGGTCGCTGGTTTCATTTTTCATATTTTTTAACCCTCAGACAGTCATTAGAAGGGTCTTTTTGGTCCCTTCTCCTATAAAATGCGATCGTATTACATCAAAATGTTCTACAAATTTGTTCGTCATAAATTTTTACTATAGATGGCTGTCGGTACCAAGCCTTCCACATTTGAAACAGCCTAATCCTAATCCTATTGTTCCCTCTAGGATGTTTGTGGAAATATATGTATGTATACTACGTTAAGCATAACATACACATAACTCCGTCTCTTATTCTGCGCATACCTGAAACAACTTCCGCTACCTATGTACTTCTAAAACATTATACGTAATTCATAATTTTAAATCTTTCATCACCACCTAATCTAAATTGAATAATAAAAACTTTATGACAAGAACTGTTCACACACACACAAACACAAATTTAAATGGAAAAACTTCTGAAACTTTTTAAAAACTTATGAACACTTCTTCTTTAACATAATTTTTTATATTATGCATCATACGTTACTGCTCACGATTGCGTGGAAGTGATTCGTAATAGCAAAAACTTTATTTTTTTTACTTAGTTGTTATTTTATGGGGAAATGTTGAATAGTAAAACCTCTTTCATTTTTTCCATTAGTATGAGTTAATATCAGTTTCATTGGCAACGACAAAGGAAATATTTTGCAATATGCTTTTATTACAAAACAGAAATATAAAATCAACTACTTGCATGTAATTTTCAATCTGCATTTCAGTTTCTTTGTAATAAAGGAAAGTTTTTCTAAGTTTATATTTATGAACAATGTATAACTCACAGACTTTTTTAATATTGATAATTTTTCTTAATTGTTGTAGGGTAATACAGCTTAATTTCAATTTTGTTGGTTTTAAAATGTGAGAACATCAAGTCTTTTTTAAAGTGGGGTTTACATCTTAATCTTTGTCATTAAAAACAACGAAACTGTATTACCTTACAATAAAGTAATTTGCCTTTACTTTTAGAAGACATCATACTCAATGTTAACTCAAGACGAATGCAAATTCTTACACATCTACAAGTATACATTCCCTGCACTATACATATAATGAATGAAACGCCATTTAATACAAGTCTCATATGTGCCCATGCCTCGACCGAAGAGAAAGATAACCAGACAAAGGATTTATTTTGCTCTGTTTAATTTTTTGTGGGAGTTGTCCAGCTAAGTTTTCATTAAACAATACCTAACAACAACGGTATGGGATTGATAAAAATAAAAATCTTTTAGTAAGGAGTTCCAGGTTATAATATCCCAATATTCATACTGGCTAATGGGTATCGCCAGGTAACTTAACCCTTTTGGCGATTATATGCCATATGGCATAGCTAGTTTTTGAAGCCCGTTTTATGGGATAATACTTATGGGTATTCTTTTTTAATAATTTTGTATTATTCCCTTAAGTGTTATCTAACAAGTAAAAAAGTATCAGTCAGCGTTGCCGACAGAGATATATCCTCAGCCTATGTGAATTGAAACTTTCATCTACGGACAGATCGAATGAATTTTGGGTCTTTTCAGAATTTCGTGGCCCTTTTTGGACATTTGAACTTGCCGACAAAAATGTGGATTAGGATTAAAGTTCAAAAGTGCTGCGAAGGAGGTACATAAAGGAGGGGACCGTCATAGTCCATCATGGAAGTAGATCTTATTTTGAGAGTCATATCTTTCCGATAGATATTGCGCCCACAAGTGATTTCAGTGGGTCATCTTAAAATTTTTGGACCAGTGTGCCAGGAACCATGGATTTGTTCACGAAAAACGAAAAAAAAAAATGGCTGTAAACAGGCCACAACGAGCAGCAACGGTATACATTTCCAAAGAATCTTCGAACATGCCCTAATCTACACTTAAACAAAAATTTTGAATTTTTGTGGGGGAGGTATCCTAAGGAGAAGACCTTCAACAAAAATCAAAGTGATGCGAGAGCAGGTTTTAAAGGGAACTTATCCGAAATTTTTTGTGTGACGTACCCGAAGGAGTGGAAAAATATAATCCATGTTCGAACCTGAACTATATCTGGTAGATATATTATGATATGTAAAGTATGCACCAAATCGGTCGCTCCCTTTAAGAGTTATCGTTCGCACAATTTTTCCGAACATTTTTGAACTTTTGTGGGGGAGGTAACTGAAGGAGTGGACCAATATGGCTTTTCTTCCAACTTAAACTAAGTTTGGACAAAATATTACGAAGACCAAATTTTGAACCAAATCGGCAGGTCGATTGGAGATTTATCTTGCGTTCTAACCACTACACACGGTGTCACAGGTGCTTTTGGCGCCGTTCAGTTTTTTTTTCAGGAAGTTGGACTTGCCCCTGATGAAACTTGTATCTTCTTATGAGGGTACAAATACAAGTTGCTACAACAAAAATCAAAGCGATACGACAGCTGGTCCTAAACTGAACTTTTCCGAAATGTTGTGAGTGGACCGATTAAGTCCATATTGGAACCTCATCTATATCTGGTAGAAATTTCACGATGTGCAAAGTATGGACCAAATTGATTACTTTATTCAAGAGTTATGGTGCGCACAAATTTTCCGAACATTTTCGAACTTTTGTGGGGGATCCCAAATTTGGACCCAATCGATTGATCCGTTGTAAAGTTATCGTGCGCTCCAGCCAGACAGACCGACAGACAGATAAACGGACATGGCTAAATCAACTCCAAATTGTCTGAAACGGATTTCGTCCAAACATACTGGGGGTCTAAAACATTATTTCGATGAGGCACATTTTGGCCGTATAAAAGTGTATACCCTCGTTAGCATAAATGCTGGGGGTATAAAAATAAATCAGCAAACATTTTTGATTGGTTGACCCTATACACTGTTATGTCTCTTGCCTTAATAATTAAAAAGAACAAGTAAACAAGTATCAGTCGGCTTTGCCGACAGAGATATACCCTCAGCCTATGTGAATTGAAACTTTCATCTACGGACAGATCGAATATATTTAGGGTCCTTTCAGAATTTTGTGGCCTTTTGGACATTTGCCGACAAAAATCTGGATTAGAATTGAAGTTTAAAAGTGTTGCGGAGAAGGTACTTATAGGAATGTACCGACATATTCGATTATGGAAGTGGATCTAATTTTTGGAGTCATATCATTTCGATAGATATCCCCGCCACTAGTCATATCAGTGGGTCATCGTATAACTTTTGGACCAGTATGTCAGGAAGCATGAACTTGCCTACGAAAATATAATATGGCTGTAAACAGGACCACAACGAACAGCATCGGTATACATTTCCAAAGGATGTTCGAACAGAGCCTTAACTACACTTAGACACAAATGTTGAAATGAAATTTGGACAAAATATTAGAATATCCACAGTTTGGACCAAATTGGTTGACCCGTTTAGTTTGGACAAAATATTACCAAAATTTGGATCCAAATCGGTTGATCAGTTGGAGAATTATCGTGCTCAGCCCCACTATGCAGTAACTTTTTAACAACTTTACTCATTGTTTATTTTACAACAATTTCATTTGTTTGTTTTGTAGTTGTTACAAAAACAAAAGAAATTTTAACAACTTTTCAATCGATAAAAGTTACGGAATAGGCCTGCTGCTGCCGTTTTCAGTTTTCTCAAAAAGTATGGACTTGCCCCTGAAAAAACTTTTACCGTCGTAATTGAGGCAGCGAATGCAAGTTGCTTCAACAGAAATCAAAGTGATTCGAGAGCAGGTCTGCAAATGAACTTATTCGAAATTGTATGTGGGAGGTACCCGAAGGTGTATACAAATATAGTCCATATTCGAATCTGATCTATACCTGGCAGATATATTATTACGTGTAAAGTATGGACCAAATGGATCACTCCCTTCAAGAGTTATCGTGCGAACAATTTTTCCGAACATTTTTGAACTTTTGTGGGTTAGGTACCTGAAGGTGTGGACTGATATGGCTTATTTTCGAACTTAAACTAAGTTTGGACATAATATTCCGAAGGCCACATTTTGGACCGAATCGGCAGATCCGTTCGAGAGTTATCCTGAAGTATGGTTATCGGAAGTATGGTTTTGCCCCTGATGAAACTTGTACCGTCGTATGAGGGGAAGTGAATTCAAGTTGTTACAACAAAAATCAAAGCGATTCGAGAGCAGGCCCTAAACCGAACTTTTCCGAAATGTTGTGTAATGTTGATATTGGAACCTCATCTAAGTCTGGTAGAAATTTCACGATGTACAATGTATGGACCAAATCGGTTACTTCCCTCAAGAGTTATCGTGCGCACAATTTTCGGAACATTTCCGAACTTTTGTGGGGGAGGTACCGTAAGGAGTTTACCGATATAACCCATCTTCGAACCTAAACTAAGTTTGGACAAAGTATTACGAAAGCCATATTTTGGACAGAATCGGTTGATCCGTTTTATAGTTATAGTGCGCTCCAGCCAGCCAGACAGACAGAAGGACATTGCTAAATCAACTCCAAATTTTCTGAAACACATTTTGTCTAAACATACTTGGGGTCTAAAACCCGTATTTCGATGAGGCACATTTTGTCCGTATGAAAGTGTATATACCCTCGTTAGCATAAATGCTGAGGGTATAAAAAGATACGAAACATAGTTCAATAGAGCTGCCAGATTTTTTATATTCCATTCTATGCCATATGACATAGATTTTTCCCAGCGGAAACGTTTCACTTTATTTGACTCCCAGATCTTCTATAGAAGACCTCCACATCTTGTATAACTATTCCTGCAGATTTTCTAAAATAAGTCCTCCAGATCCTCTATAAGATGACCTCCAGGCCTTCTATAGGAAGACATTCAGGTGCTCTATAAGAAGTCCTTCAGATCTTCTATAAGAAAGCCTCAGATCTTCTATAAGAAGACGCAGGGTCTTCTATAAGAAGTTTTCAATGTTCTGAAAGAAGAACTCCGGCTTTCTGTGAGAAAACCCACAAATCTACTACAAGAAGACCACCAGATCTTCTATAAAAATCCTACATGTCTGCTATAAGTAGACCTCCTGGTCTTCAATGAGGTCCCAATGATCCCCAGGTCTTCTATAAGAAGGCCACCTGCCCTTCTATGAGAAGACCCTCTTCTCTTCTACGAAAAGACGTCCTGCTCTTCTATGAGTAGACGTTATACTCTTCTACGAGAATACATCCTGCCCTTCAATGAGAAGACCTCCTGCCCTTATATGAGAAGACATCTTGTCCTTTTATGAGAAGATATCCTGCCCTTTTATGAGAGGACGTTTGCTCTTCTATGAGAAGACGTCCTACTCTTCTATATAAAGAACTTCTGCTTTTCTATGAGAAGGCGTCCTGCCCTTCTATGAGAAGACGTTCTGCTCTTCTATGTGAAAACATCCTGCCCTTCTATGAGAGGACCTTCTGATCTACTATAAGAAAACGTCCTGATCTTCTATAAGAAGACCGCTTCCTCTTCTTTTAGGCCTTTTGGTCTTCTATAAGATGAAATTGAATTAAAAACTTAGTTTTTATAGTTGTCTTATTAGGACGAAGGTTATTATTTATGAAAGTTTTTAATTAATTGAATTTTAATCGAGCTAACATGACCTAAGGAGTTTTTATGAAAAGTGAATTCTAGCGAAGTCCCACACTCTCAACCAATATGCTTCGATCGTTTCGCTGATGGTTTAATTCAGCTCATCAGGCATATTGAATGTGAATATCTATAAGACAAAGACTGATTTTGATAACTTTTATTTATACAACCATTATTAAAAATTTGCGGATATGAAGTATTTGTCTAAAAGTATATATATACAATCGAAGATGGGTTTTCTTCATGAATTGTAATGCCTCCCATTTTGGAAGTTTGATATGATAGATATTTTCGTTTTGTTTTTTTTTCCTTGGAAAAATATATTTTTCAAATCAAAAACAAAAATGCACCGAAAGGATAACTAGAAACCAAATCTATCATATTGTGATATATAGAAGGCACGCTTCCAGTGTGTTATACATTTGAACGATATGGGAAACGAAGGGTGTGCATGTGTCTGCTTCACTGTGGATGCATAACAATTTATAATATCTGTTATCAAAGGGTGATAAAGTAGAAAATTTTCCATCATTTCCATATGATTGCACACACAATTTTGGAAAATTGAATGATTTGTCGAATGTCTGCATTAATAGAAGAAATTTTACGTGTGCAACAATTTTTAACGGAAAACCAATAAAAGATGTGACTGCAAAGAAAGTATTTGAGTATAATATAAAAGAGAAAGTGTTGGTTGGTACGTCATTACTAATGATTTTTTTTAAGAATTTTTTAGTTTTTTTTTTTTTTTTTGAAAAGTGTTGAATTTGGCATTGGATTTTACAAATTTAAAGCTTAAGAGATGACGTACGACTTTAAATACATTCAACAGAGTTTCATCCAAATACATACGATATTATCAACGATTTTTTTACAACCGTTTCTCGTGGAAACTACATGTAGAGAAACCTTGGAAATTATTAGCATCCCATCTTTCAAATAGTAATTCCAGGACACACAAACACACAAAGTTTCAACGGAAATTGGACATGGCTACGCTCTTTACGTGGAAAAACTCTGAACTCGTTTGAGTTCATATCACTTCTATTGTGTTGTTTATGTATAGAGTAGGAGTGCCTATAAATAACAAAAATCTAAGAGCATTGGCAATCATACGTCACAAGTTGTACCCTAATGCAAATATGAAAGTGAGTTCGAAAATCTGTTCTCATGTCTGAAGGACTGTTTCAGAATGACCGTTTCAAAAAAAAACAAAAAAAAATTCTAACGACATCCATTTTAGTACATACAATTTAATAGCTTTATTAGTAGCCTACTTCGATTCTCTAAGGTTATATGTTTACGACAGAAACCAAAAGACTAAATAAACTAACTTACCATATTTCCCTCACCGCACACGCCACAACCTATAAGACGTAATTAACAATCTTTCTTTAATTATTAAGCTTTTTTATGTTCACTGTTTTTGTCGACGTTTCATAGCCCATTTCCGTTCCGCAATGAACAACTAACAACAACCCTTTTAAGAAATTAGAATGATTATATCGTTGAAACATTCAACAGGAAAAAGCTCATTAAACATTTAAATTATGTTGGAAACACACAAAAACCACCAGCTTTTTAATTTAGTTAAAAGATGATAACAACGATTCGTTCTCATACCACAATATGATCCTTTTCAACATATCAGAAAAATCAACGCAATTTAAATATTTTCGCAATCCCAAAAGAACGAACTTTGCGATATTCAATATGGTTTTGAGAGATAAAGTTGGCAACCCTATGCCTGAGTAGAGGTGTTTTATTAAGCGCAGCTGATCTTTTTGTTTATATCGCTGTTTACGTTTGTTACAACTGAAATTGCTGAAATATTGTTGTTAACAATATAGAAATATAATTGTTTTATATTGAATTTTGCTGAGATACTATATTTTTCGGATTGAATTGTGATTGCTGTGTGTTGCATAAGCTTGCGGTGTTGCTGTTGTTGCATTGTAGCTGTTTTTCTTTTGGCTTCAGACATCTTTTTTTGCTTTTCTGTTGTTTTCTGTTTGGGTGCTTTTGACATGCCGACTAAATGCAAAATTTGCAACCAATCTGTCTCCAGGACACTAGCCAGTGTTTCATGCAGGGCTTGTAATTGCTGCATCCATGCTTCTTGCGCAAATATTGAAGAGAAGAATCTATCAGTTTTAAAGACTGTCAAATCTTTTGTGTATATCTGTGCTGTGTGTGAGCCTGATATTAACAATGGAAAAACTGATGGTGTCATTGAAAAGATTAACAGTTTGACGACAAAACTCGACAACTTCATGCTTAATTATCAGTCTGAGCAAGATCGCCTTAAAGATATTCTTAGTGATATCAAGAAAGAAGTGAGTTCTTGTGTTGCTGAGATGAAGTCTGATATGAAGCAATGTAATGAGAATGTTCGCCGTCTTGAAGATTCTACTATAAAAAAATTTGTTGCCCTGGAAAAAGAAGACAATATTATTCATAGACGGATGAATCGTTCTGATATTCTTATAGGCGGCCTGCCTGAGGGTTTGGATGATTTGGAGGCGCCGGTGATTGCCTTGGGATCCTTTTATAACGTGCCAGTTACCAGTATGGACATTAACCACGTATGTTATATCAATCATAAGAAGCAGATTCTGGTCAAATTTAATAAGGTGGCTAAACGTGATAATATTATGAAGGAGTATTTTAAAACGAGAAATCTTCGCATTTCTGATATTCTGGTTGGTCAAGGTGGTGATCTAAGTAACCGGGTATACCTTAACGATCACTTTTCTCCTGCGGCGGCACATTTGAATTTTGTGTGTAAAAAACTTCGCCATCTGAAAGTGATTAAGAAATTTAAAATCCTAAATTCTGACCGGCTTAAAGCTTGGCTTGTGTTTTCTGATGACAGAGAGGACACTTACAATATCAGTCAGTGTGTGGCGCTGCACGATGGGGCCAATAGCAGGTTTTCGAGGCAAAAAGTCAATTTTTGAAGTGAACAATTTGAAAAAAGTAATAACGGATTTCGATTGCCAACACTCTGAATCACTAAAAATAAAAAAATAAATCAATCTGGTAACATCACATAGCGACATACTGATCTGGCAATGGTGACATATTTTCTTATGCATCATTTTCCGACATTCATTATAAATAAGTAGTGAAAGCATTTTAGGCGCCAAAAAGAACATTTCAACATTTTTATATTTTTTAAACGTGGAAAGCTCTTCAATGGGTATGTAAAATAAGATAGTGTTAACAAATAATAAAAATGTTATGTGTGGTAAATGTATTTTTGAGTTAAGATGTTATGTCTTTTTTGGAGTATTTTGCTTTGTTATCCATGTGTTCTCTGGAGTATAACTTTTGAGATCTAGGTAGATCTAGGATATTATATATATGTGGTGAAAGGTATTAATGTGTACTATCATTTTGTGAAAAAATTAGCTGCGCCTATCTGCGCCTTTTCATAAAAATCTGATTTCAGATGTCGTAATACTTAAAAATATGGACATTTTTATGTTTTTGTTGGCTAATAATCGGAAACCCATTAATGTTACCAATTGGATTTCGGAAAAATTTAATAGACGTATATAATAATAATATATAATTTCAAATATATCGCAAACTTTGGCTTTTGTGGCGGAATCTTAGCCGATTTTTACTAAATTTGGAACCTTTTTTTATTAACTTATAACAAACCATGAAATTTGAACATATGTATATAGGGGAGCTATTTCTATATCTGAACCGATTTCAATATAACTTGACAAACTTATTTGCAGTCCGAATTCCGTAACATTTTCCAAATTTTATTGTAATTTGATGGAATTTGCATGCTTGGTCAATCATTTTCCTGAAATCGGGCGAACATATATATGGGATCAATATCCAATTCTGAACCGATTTCAATATGATTTGCCAAAAATGTTTCTAGACCAAAATCCGTCACACATTTCAAATTTCATCAAGATTGGACATACATAGCGGGATTGGTGCACCAAATACCTAAAATCGGGCGAAAATATATATGGGAGCAATATCAAAATCTGAACCGATTTCAATATAACTTGGCAAACTTATTTGTAGTCCAAATTCCGTGGTATTTTCCAAATCGCATAAAAATTGGGCAGAATTTGCGTGTTTGGTCCATCAATTGCTTGAAATCGGGCGAACATATATACGGCAGCTATATGTATATATGAACCGATATGAACCAAATTTGGCATATTAGTTTCTAAGCCCATTATAAACATCTGTACAAAATTTGGAAGGTCTAGCTTGCCCCAGTGATTTGTTGCCTCAAAAACCTGTCATTGGCCCCATCGTGCGCTGCTTGGTTGTGTAGAAGGAGGCAGAAACTGAGTTTATCTCTTTTTTTATATACTTTAATATTGTTAATTTCTCTTTTATTTTTTTTAACGTAACAATATGATCTCATTTTGCAGTATTTGATCAGCTGTGTTAGAGTTGTGTATATTGTGTATTTGTGAATTTTGTAAATTTTAAAAATATCTTTTCTTATTCTTATAAATGGTTCCCCACCATAACTACGCCAATTACTTTTGATGTCTTTTGATGCAAATTTTGGGCCAGTGGCAAGCAACAATGTTTATATTAGATCTGTTTTAGGATCATGTAGTAACAAGTTCAATATTGCACACATAAACTGTCGTGGTATAAAACCATCCACTAATTCCGTAAAGTTTTGTGAACTTAGATCCATTTTATCAGGATCTGGTTTAGATATTATTGGTATCTCCGAAACGTGGTTGAAACCTAATATTTCTACTCGTATGGTAAATGTGCCTGGGTATAAGTTTGTTAGGAGTGATCGCATTAGCTCTAGAGGTGGTGGTGTTGGAGCATACATTGCGAATGGCATTTCTTATAAAGTTGTCTTTAAATCGTTTGTTTTAGGAAAATGTGAATCGCTCTTTATTGAAATTATGGCTGGCGATGTTAAGGTCTTGTTTGGGGTAGTTTATTTGCCTCCTCCAGGTGACTTTATGGCCTTTGAAGATAAGCATACTAACTTACTGTTGGAATATTCTAAAATAATAATAGTGGGTGATTTTAACTTGAATATGTTCGATCTTCAAAAAGCCGTGTCTGTGCGATCATCTTGCTTCCGTTTGAACTTGACAGTTTTGCGTAATTCCAAGCCTACTCACTATGATGCTTCACATCACTCGTCATCGTTAATTGATTTTATGTTAATTAGTGATTTTTCTATGGTTCACTTGTCAGATCAAGTCATTTGTCCTTCTATATCCGACCACTCGCTCATTTTTGCCTCATGTAATATTGCCGTTAACACATTTTGTGACTTTATTGAGTATCGTGATTATGTGAATATTGACTGGCCCGGATTTTTTTCATATTTATCAAATTTTAATATTGATATAGTGAACGTCTCTGATATAGACATTAAGTGTTCTATACTATCAAATCTTATTACTCGGTTGTTTGACTTTGTTCCTGTAGTGCGCAGAAGAATACGTACTGATGAGAAATGGATAAATGCGAACCATATAACTCTTGCTCAGTCGCTTCGTGATTTGGCTTTTAGGACATACCAGTGTAACAAAACTAATGCTAATTGGAAAGTGTTCTGTAAATATCGTAATAAAGCAAAGTCCGTCATTCGGCGAGAGCGTCGGAACTTTTATTCTAAAAAGTTTAGAGCTATGGGTTCAACTGCCTTATGGCGCTTTATAAGGACGTCAGGTTGTATGGGTGGAGAAGATGTGATTTCTGATATCGATGTTAATGTTTAAATAATTCATTTCAATGTAGGAATTCACAAATGCTTAATATTGATCTCCAATTTCTCGATGTGCCTGACAATGGGTTTTCTTTTCATTGTGTTGATGTTGATGACGTTATATTGGCTCTCGGTAGGATTAAATCGAAATCTATCGGAATTGATGGTATACCAGTGGATTTTTTGAAATTGATTTTTCCATATATTTCGTATGGTGTTTTAGATTTAATTAATTCTATTTTAACATCTTCTTCTTTCCCCCTTATGTGGAAGAAGGCCCGAATTGTTCCAATACCTAAGGTAAATGTAGTTCATGGTCCTGAAGATCTCAGGCCCATATCTATTCTCCCTGTTTTGTCGAAGGTGTGCGAACATGTCATGAAGAACCAGATACTTTTGCATGTGGATAGATACATATATAATGGTCAATTTGCATTCCGTAAAAATCACAACACGACTGGTTTGCTACTTTACTTAACTGACATGGTGCGGCATAATGCAAATCGGAATAGTAATACTGTAGTTATATCATTGGATTTGACTAAGGCCTTTGATTCTATTTCGCATCCAATACTAATAAGAAAACTAATGAATGAATTCAGTTTTTCAGCGACAGCATGCAAACTCATCCTATCTTATCTATCTGACAGGTCTCAGTTTGTTGTTTATAAAGGCAACTCTTCAGAAACTACTTTACTTACGTGTGGTGTACCACAGGGCTATGTATTGGGGCCGTTACTTTTTATCCTATATGTTAATAGCCTCACGGAGTGTTGTCGTGGTGTCGACTGTACCCCACTTTTATTTGCTGATGATGTGTTTCTTGTATTTTCGGACTCTTATGCAAGTCCTGTTACTTTTGAAAGTGAAATAAATAACTGTCTTACACGTTTTAAACAATGGTCTACAGACAACTTTTTGACTTTCAATCCCTCCAAAACAAAAGCTATTAACTTCGGCTGTCGTGATTATAATCCAAATATTTATCTAGATGGTAATCTAATTAGTTTTGTAAACTGCCATAAAATATTGGGTGTTTTGGTAGACAACAAACTTTCATTTGAAATGCATGTTGATTCAATTCAAAGAAATGTGTTTTTTGTGATTCGTAGACTTTACTCGACTAATTTATTTCTTCCGTCATGGGTTAAAAGACGTATGGCCTATGCTCTTCTGATGCCTCAAGTTAATTATGGATTAGAACTTGTGTCTGGTACGATTAATGCAATTTTTTTAAGATATAAGCGGATAGTTAATTCTATTGTTCGTTTTACCTATGGTATTAGAACTCGTGAACATATCTCTGATTATGTCGTGAGTTTTCTGGGATCTAGTTTTGAGCAATATGTTTCTCTTAGAATTGTGTGTTCTTTTCATAAGATTATTAAGGAGGGTGTGCCTGCTTTTTTAGCTAATATGTTTAGTTTTTCTATGTTTAGGAGGAATACGCAGATAACTATACCTAGGATAAACAATGCTATCTTTGAAAACTCATTTGTCATACGCGTTGCTAGATTGTGGAACTATCTACCTATTGAATTGAAGGTATTTTCTCAATCTAATAATGCTTTTAGGTTAAAACTTTTGCACCATTTTCGGAATCCTAATAATAATCACACATTATGATCCCGTTATCATATCGATTTCCTGTAGTTGTAGTCTTTGAAGAAATAAATAAATAAAATAAATAAATAAATAAACTTCCCAAAATTCCACAGAGTTATATGCTAATATATCCATAAAAACCCTATTCTAGGGCAGCTTTAGTCAGCGGCCTACCATTTATAGTCTGGCACTAGATGGCAGCTGATTTTAATACTGAATAATCTTAAACTCATGAACTACTTTGGAAAATTATTCCTGAGGTGGGCATCATGACTAAAACCTTAGGTCAAATTTGAGTATAGGATCGAATTGGCATTACCAAATACACTAAGAAAATATGCAGCTAACCAGAATTCCACAACACGCTAAAACACTATTTTTAATGAAAATTAAGCTATTACCTCCTCCTTCAAAATCCTTTGTTTCGCGATATTTCGAATATATTTTCTTGCACTTAAATATAGGTTGTACTCACAACAAAAAATATTAGTAAAATGTTCCGATTTTTGAAGCTATTTTTAAGAAGATCGCGTTCGAATGAAACGAAAATTAATGTATTTTGAAAAAGGTCCATGTCATAGCTGTCAGAGTTGCCAGATGTTGTACCAACATTTTGACATTCATTTTTTTATTTTTGGCCAATGGGTGGATCCACTGTGCGATGGGCCATTGGCAGGTTTTTGAGGCAAAAAATCATTTTTTCAAGTCAGTGATTGAAATCAAATAATAACGGAATTATATTCTTAACACTTTTAAACCTACAAAACCAAAAAATTACAAGCTGGCAACGGCCCCCGGTGACATGCCAAGCTGCCAAAGATGTCATAATTTTCATTCATGATATTATATATTTTTTAAAAATGGAAAATACGGGTAATGATATGTAAATTAAGATTATTATTAAAAATGTAAATGTAATATTAGATGTGGTCAATAATTTGTTGTGTCAGTAAGTGATGTTTTTTGATGTAGTCTGTGGTATCGTCCATGTGTTCTTTGGAGTAGAACTTTCGGTATCGAGGTGTATTCTCGTAAAAATATGTATCTGGTGAAAGGTGACAATGCCGGCTAACAGATTTTGAAAAGAAATTTTGCGTATACTTGCGAATAAAAAAATTATCAATTTCCACATTTCGTAAAACTTAAAAATTTGGAATGTTTGGTTGGAAAATCAGCGAAAACCTAAACACGTTATAGACTGGATTTCTGCGAATTTTAATCGAAGTGCAAAGACAACTTCGTGATGGGAGTTTAAAAACCAAGTTTATAACATTTGTGCACGCCTTAACCAAAAATGGATAAAAAATTGGAGGTCAAAAAATCGTGTATTACAATTTTAAAGCTTATGGTTAGCTAGTGACACAGTATTTACGCCAGAACAAGGTAATGATACATAGAAGAGAGGGCGCTCTAATGTGGATTATAATGAAGGAAGAAAACTTGCTTCGGAAGTCTCCTATGAACACGGCAACAATACCAAGCTCTTGATTCATGCCGCCTCTGTTTCGACCAATTTGTCAAAAGAAAAATATTTAAACTATGTTCTCAAGGAAGTTCGGTATCAACAAACTAAAATGAGAAAACAATTAACTTCGACAGAGAAAATTTATTAACGATATATGGCGAAAAACAAAAATGTTTTACAATCGATGAATCCGAGTTTCACCCATTCAGAATTCGCGAACTTTTAACATATTCTATATAGTATGATATACATTCTTTAAAATGAAGCGTTTTAGGAGGAATCCCATAAGGTCGACCATTAAAATTAATTTACGTGGAAGCTATGTTGGCATCAATGTAGAAAAATAGGTAAAAATGGGTTGAAGCCAACAAGTTTTTTATGCTCCCTTCCGATTTCTGGCTTAACCTTACATTTTATAGACATATGCCCAAAGAAAGTCTCACAGAATGCTTCATGGGCAATATGATACTAGTGTGTCATTTTTCGATATATCCACTGCATCCACCTAAAATTGATGCTGACATTTTTAAGCCGAAATTTCGGGATTTTTTGAATTGTTTTAATAATTCGGACGCGCAACAAGATAATATTCAAAACTCATGATAGGATGATAAAACTCGTGATTTTACGTCGTTC
Organism: Musca autumnalis; assembly: GCF_047663935.1. Classification (NCBI taxonomy): domain Eukaryota; kingdom Metazoa; phylum Arthropoda; class Insecta; order Diptera; family Muscidae; genus Musca; species Musca autumnalis. Next base: position 252,357,749 of record NW_027411866.1, read on the forward strand.
AATGCATATCTCATGGGTGTGCTCCTTACAGCATCCTAGTAATTGGAATCTAAGGGCAAATATTTGATGCGTGATTTTTTTAAAAACCCTATTTTTTGCGTTTAAAATTTACAAGTGCCATTCAATTTCCTTTGTACCCCTCGTGAATTTAGTTTTTTTACGCGACGGATCTAATGAGACCTTCCGCGATCGAATCCATCCACTAAAACCGCGGATATAGATACCCTGAAAATAGGAAAATCAGCAAAAAATTATTTTGACAAATCCGCGTACGAAACCGCGATTTTTTTTTTAAATTTTTTACGTAAGTAAATCATTTATACGCGATTATAATATTTGCGAAAACGCGTGTCATAAATTACAGAGATTTGCGAGTAATATGGGGTTTTCACCAAAAATATAATGTGGAGGCACATCCGCGGTTCTTGAAGAATCTGTTTAATATATATGTATATAGACGCATTTTTGATGGGTGATACTGAAACCGGATGCGCATCAAAATCGTATGCAAATTGCGCAATTTTTTTCTTAGCCTCTAAGCCAAAAATTGTAGTTGTGCTCGCAAAAAAATTTTTTAATTTTTTTCAAATGGAATTGCAAAGGATTTTTGTTTTTCGCCATATCCAAATCTGAACCGATTTCAATATGATGTCTCAATAATGTTTTCTAGACCAAATTCCGTCAGACACTTTAAATTTCATCACAATTGCACATATATAGCGTGATTGCTGCACGAAATACCTAAAATCGGGTGAAAATATATATGGGTGCTATATCCAAATCTGAACCGATTTCGATATAAGTTGGGATACTTTTTTCTAGACCAAATTCCGTCACACATTTTAAATTTCATCGAAATTGGACAGAATTTTCGTGTTTGTTGCACCGAATTGCTCAAATCGGGCGAAAATATATATGGGAGCTATATCCAACTCTGAACCGATTTCAAAATAACTTGGCAAACTTATTTCCTATCCGAATTTCGCTACATATTCCAACTATCACCATAATTGGACAGAATTTTCGAGTTTAGTCCATCAATTACTCGAAATCGGGCGAACACATATATGAGAGCTATATCTATATATGAGCCGATATCAACCAAATTTGGCAGGTTAGTTTCTAGGCCGAATATAAACATCTGCACCAAATTTTGAAGGTCTAGCTTGCCCCTGTGATTTTTTACCTCAAAAACCTGTCATTGGCCCCATCGTGCACCGTGGTGGATTTCCGAGCTCACAAACCTACGTAAACAGCTAAGAAAACCCTTCAAAATCAGCAGCCATACAAGGATAAGCTACAGACAGTTACGTAACAAGAATATTGCATGCATAAAAGCAACAACAACAAGGCCCCACTACTAAACAAAATCATCCACAAGAAAAAATGATCCACATTATTCAGCTCCTCAATTTACAACAAATACATACTGTTGAGTAACCATACACTACTATGGGGACGGGGTTTTATAATATTATTGATCTCCAGGATGGCAATGGACGAGTAATTCTCAATCAGTTTGAGCGACTGTGCACTTATGTACTGTTCAACTTCGGGTGCTACTCGACACCAGCTTCAGACGTTGTTATCCTCCACCTTCGGGTGCTGTTCCACTAGTCAGTACTGGTAGTACTTTTTAGATGTTAGCTCGCAGCATTAGCACTAACGAACAACGTCAACACCGAAGCGGCAAGTGCCGAACAACCGCAACAAGAACGGTGTTCTTCACCGACTCATCATAACCAAATAACGAATCATCGAATTTCCGATCGTCTTCAGATCATCTTTAAATCGTCTGCTACCGAACAACGAATCATCTAAGCATTCGAACACCATAGAGTTCCCGATCATGTCCAAATCACCTCATCCGAAACAAACAAAGAATCTTTGGGCCCCGATTACTCTATCAGCCACTTATCTCCTAAAAATGTTTCAAACATCCTTCCAACTCCCAAAGGCGTCAGTCACACCACCAATGGAAGCAGTTAAAGGGGATATCTACACAAACTATCTAACACTGGAAGAGCAGATGGGAGAAAAACACGAAACAAATATCAAAAACTACATGGCCTCGCTAAAACACCAAACGAACGAAGTTCCTATTCAGCAAAAATTTACTGAACCTAGGAAGATTAATTGCGATGCTAAGCGGTTAGGGAGCTATTGATAACCATACAAAGCGTCTTCATATTCCACACAACGACTACCGAAGCAGCTGTATAAACGATTAACGTCGACTGTGTTTCTGTCCTGTTTATGCACAGTTTTCTGTCAAATATTTCGAAGTTGTGTGGTGGCAAGTTTAATTCAATTCATTAAGTGCTGTCAAATCTTCATAAGATGCTACCATCCTCTGTGGGGTGCTTTATTAAATATTCCAACAAATCCATATATAATCTGGCCTTTAACTATTTTTTTTTAATTCTTTACATTATTTCGTAATCACGTGTCGTTACAAACAATTTCTCAAAGAACATGTTCTGCATGGTTCATTGCACTTTCTGACATAGTATTTTCCTCCTCCTCATCAACCATCGATTTTATCATCCTAGCAACGATTGACATTAATATAAATTACACGTGTTAAATATAATTAAACATATCAGTACACATGTAGTATACGTATGTAAGGTTTCCTAGTTTTTCAAAAAGATTTGATTGATTTTGATTGCTAAGACACACTTGATTTAGTGAAATCAATCAAACAAAAAATTGAATTAAGGTTAATTCAGAAAAAGTAAAAAAAAAATAACAATTATTTTAAATTTCTAAAGTTAATGTTTACACTTTTTTAGATTATAAAATACAATATACCTTAAATTGTGCAATAAATTATTAATTCAATTGAGCGTAATTTAGAGAAAACAAGTAAAAAAGTATCAGTTGGCTTTGCCGACAGAGATATACGCGGACACATCGAAGAGCGGTCACACAAGCAAGATCCTTAAGTGTTTTAGAGAGGTTTGTGAATTTTGCGTTTTTTTTTTTTTTTGGCCGTATGAACTAGCCGACAAAATATGGATTTGAATTAAAACTCAAAAGTGTAGCGAAGGAGGTACCATTTTTGAAGTGGATATTATTTTTGGGAGACATTTCTTTTCGATAGATATCGCACCCACAGCACTATTCAATTGGTCAAGGTATAATTTAGAGCTTTTGGACCACTAAGTCAGGATACATGGACTTGCGCACGAAAAACATAATATCGATGTAAACGGGACCATAAGAAGTAGCTTCAGTATAAATTTTCAAAAGATCTTCCAACAGAGCCTTAACTAAGCATAAACGAAAATGTTAAACTTTTGTTGGGGAGGTACCCTAAGGAGATGTCCGAAAAGGACCATTTTCGAAGTTGAACTAAATTTGGACAAAATATTACCAAGGCCATATTTTAGACCGAATCGGCTGATCAACTCCAGAGTTATCAAGCACATGGTGCAATAGGGTTTTTTACGGATTTCGGCCTATTTTCTTAGAAAGTATGGATTTGCCCCTGAAAAAATTTTGTACCGTCATAACGAAGGCAACGAATACAAATTGTTACAACAAACATCAGAGAGATTGGAGAGCATGTCTTAAACTGAACTTTTTCGAAATGTTGTCTGGGAGGTACCAAAAGGAGTAAAACCGATAGAGTCCGTATTGGAACCTCATCTATGTCTTGTAAAAATTTTACGATGTAATGTTTGGACCAACACCACACCATTTTACAGATAAATTTTGTGGAATATGTACCAGAAGGAGCATAAAGATATGGTCCATCTTCAAATTTAAACAAGTTTGGGCACAATATCACAAAGTGCAGAATTTGGTTCGAATCGGTTGATCCGTTTGAGAGTTATCGTGCGCAGCAGCCATACGGACGGACACGGCTAAATCAACTCCAAATTGTCTGAAACGAATTTCGTCCAAACAAGTTTGGGGTCTAAAATCGTTATTTCGATGTGGCACGTTTTTGGTCGCATCAAAATGTATATACCCTTGTTAGCCTAACGACTGATGTTTTAACAAGTAAGAAAACAGGCAGAGCCGAACTTTTAATACCCTCCACCATGAGCTGTATTCAAGTAAATATGAACAATTAGTAGCTACTAAGTTCTTCTTTTCTCGTTTAGAGTTAAGCTTGACGATCGAAAATTTTTTGCAAGTGAAAAAGGAAAGCCAAGGACTCGTACCCTCACAGTCACCAAATTACGTTACCTGGTTTCGCTGTTATTTGAGCAGCTCTTCAGATGTATCGACTGTGGAATGGCTTCTCTGTCCTAGAACTTTTCGTTTTTCAAATGCAAATGTGTTGTTATACATTTCACGTATATTTGGCCGTTGAATTGTATTCCTTCATGACAAACGCTTTTTTGGCGCTGCCTTTGAAGTAATGAGTTTGGCTTTGAACGCTAACACGCCGTGACAACATTTCTTCATATGATTTCAAGGACGCGGGTTCAAATCCCAGCCGGGTTCAGCCTGTTTTTTATTTTTTGAAATTTTGCCTGTAAAGATCATTTTTTAAATGATTTTTATTAATTATCTCGTTTAGAGTTAAGCATGCAAAAAATTTCGATCAACAAGCTTAACTCTAAACGAGAAAATTAATAAAAATCATTAAAAAATGATCTTCGCCTTTGCAGGCAAAATTTCAAAGAATTATTAATAATATTTTAAATAATGATAATCACCTTAGAATACCGTGTTGTTTTATGAGCAAGATGGCTACATGAACCTATACCAACAGATTTCTGGTGGAAAATTTTATATCACCAACGAAGACTAAACACAAAATTTCAGCCATTGGGATATTGAGGCCACAACCTTCAAAATGGCGGAAATCGGGACGTATCGTTCTATGGGGGCTATATAAAGACATGCACCTTTACAGACAAATATCAGGCGGAAAGGTACATACCCCAAACGTGGACTTAATAAAAAATTTAAGCCATTTCGGTAGGATGTTGAGGCCACAAGTTCAAAATATCGAAAATCGGGAGGTGCCGCTCTATGGAGGCTATCTGAAGTTGTGGAACTATACCAACAAATTTCAGGTGGAAAGGTTTATACTCTCAACGAAGATTAAGTACCCAATTTCAGCTATTTCGGTGGGATGTTGGGGTTAAAACCTTCAACTTCAATAAGCATTCGCATTACTAAACAATCCCTCATATTTGTCTTATTATACTTATACTCTAAAGGTAAAGTCACATTAGATATTTGCTACAGCGACTGACAGTGTGCGCTTACTGAGAACAAATGAGTGTAAATAATGCATTGAGATTTATTCTCATTTGCACTCAGTAAGCGCAACAGCCTGTGGCTGGAGCAAATATTTGCCTAATGTGACCTTACCTTAAGTCAATATCTTCTTTCAGTTGTGATAACCAGCAACCCAACCATAAACGTACAAAATCAAAAGAATTTGAATATGAATGATCTAATCTAAATTTCCCTTTATTATTACTTGACGACAATATTTGTAACAACACAAAGATGACGTCTATGATTGTCCCCAAAGCCACTTAATGTAACTGAATTTAATGTTAATAACATTTTGGTTGTAATGACAGTGAACTTCGACATAGATGCTTCTTCACCCTCTCCTGAAGTGGCGATATGGTTCAAGACTATTACCTTTTCACTTTCGACTCATCACCATAACGGTATGGTGTGAATTTTGTGAGTTTTTCCAAAAAATTGGTGAATGTGTGTTGCGCAAAAAACATTGACACTGTCATAAAGTGGTGGCAATGAATGGGTGTGTATTCGTATGTGTACTTGACTGTGCATGCATAAAAAAGTTTATAATAAATACCTGTTAAAAAAGGTGATCAAGTAGAATTTTTTACATCATTTCCATACGATTGCACATACAATTTTGTAAGGTTGAATGTCTTCATTAATAAAGGAAATTTTACTTGTGCCACAATTATTTATCGGAAAACAAATAAAAGATGTGACTTCGAAGAAAATCGTTTTAAATGTAAAAGAAAAGAGAGTTTTTCGGAAGTAAAAACATTTTATGAAATTGTTGGTACGCTAATGGCTTTTTTAAGAATGTTGTAATTTTTGTGATGAGGGTTGACTTTTGACATTGCCTTTTAAAGAATTTAATACTCAAGATACGATGTATACCAGAATTTTTAAAAAAGTCAACAAATAAATACATTCAGGCTTACCGAAATACACAAGATGATATTAAAGCATTATTATACAACACCCTTCGGTACTAGGAATCAGCCCGGGAATATACAGGTACTTTCCTAATCTGAAAACAACATTTTTTCAACCGTTTCTCGTGGAAACAACATGAAGAGAAACATTTAAACTGGTTAGGATGCCCATCTTGAATATAGTGATTCCAGGACAACACAATAAGTGTCAACGATAATTGGATTTAACTCCGTTCGTGCCGCGTGGAAGACCTCCGAGTTCATAACACTTCGATTGCATTGTTTATGTATGGAGTATGAAGCTACACAAAACTTTCTGGCCTAGTCAACACCGCGTATTTGAATGATATGGAGAGTTTGACAGTTTTTAGTCTAAACGTACTAAGGACAGTTTGTCATACGACCACGTGTTCTGTTGTTTACAGCAGAGACGTAGTTAAAAAAGCAGCTCAACACCATTACAGGGCCCCAACAGACAACATTAGCAGTTATAAGAGTAAAATATTCAAAAATATCAAACAACATTTCGGTGGGGTGGGCTCCCCACTTTTTTCGTCGTTGGATTCCAGTAACTTGAAAAATCACTTTGCAAAAAAATAGAACTTACTTGTGAACATTTTTTTCCGATCATTTTTCATATTTTTCTACGTGGATAATCACGGCAAGAGTGCTTCGATTAAATTGAAACTTTGTATGGCGACAAAGGACCATTCCATAGCACTATGTAAAACTGGTTTACTGAATTTAATAGTGGCTGACACTCGCCAAAAAAACGGCCTTTTGCCAGAAAAAAAAATTGAGCCGTGAGTGAACGGATAATGTGAGTTTGCCATGTTATATGTCGTGAATTTTTCTCGTTATAACAAGCAAAATTGGATCATCGCTCAAAAACAGGCTCTTATAGGTTGTTGTAAAGAAATTGTAAATAACAAGTAAGAAAGTATCAGTCAGCTGAGCCGACAGAGATATACCCTCAGCCACGTACCCGAAGAAAAAAGTTAACACAATACGTCTGTAGGTTTTTTAGCTGTTGGGGAAAATTTTCCAGGATGGAAAGGGCCGCAAAAAACTACACAAAATTCAGAATGATCCAAGACGAGTGCATTTTTTCAGACTTTGGGTAGGGTGTACCCGTAGGAGTGATCCGATGTAGTACATATTCGGACCTAATACAAATCTGTAGGAAATAATTTTTTTTCTTCATTAGTCTATGGATATTTTCCTTACAGACTATATAATTAAAAATGATGTACTTAATTTTCTGAATTTAAAGATATTACAATTTTACTTTTCAATTTACAAAGTTTAAGCTAAATCGATTTCTCTCTTAAAGGGTTTTTTTACACATTAGCCAGTATAGGTGTTGCCGGTAGGATTTTCTGGACTTTTTGGGTCATTATCTGAGGAAGTATGGACTTAACCACGAAAAAAAATTACAATGCCGTAACAGGGGCCGCAAGTGCAACCTGCTGCATCACAAATTAAGAAGATCAGAGAAGAGCTGTTAAACTATATTTTTTCCAAATTTTGTGTGGGAGGTACCCAAATGAGTGGACCGATATAGTCCATATTAGAACCCGATCTATGCCTGAAAGCAATATTACCAATAGCAAAGTTTGGCTCAATTCGGTTACTCCCTCCTTGAGTTATCATGCCCACAATCTTGGCGAAAAATTTTGAACCTTTGTGAGGGAGGTACCGGAAGGAGTGGACCGATATGGTCTATCTTCGAACTTAAACTAAGTTTGGACAAAATATTGAAAGATCCAAAATTTGAACCAAATATGTTGATCCGTTCGAGAGTTATCGTGCGCTCCAACTACGACACATGGTATTATATGCGTTGTTTGCAGTTTTCGTGCTGATTTCTGAGGAATTATGGACTTTCTCCTGAAAAAAATATATCTTCGTAATGGGGGTAGTGAATACAAGTGGCTGCAACAAAAATCAAAGCGATTCGAGAGCAGGCCTTAAACTGCACTTAAGCAAAATTTTTTGTGGGAGGTACCCGAAAGAGTGGACCAATAGGGTCCATATTGGAACCTCATCTATGTCTGTTAGAAGTGTCACGATGTGCAAAGTATGGACTAATTCGGTTACTCCCTTCAAGAGTTATCGTTCGGACAATTTTTCCGAACATTTTTGAACTTTCGTGGGGGAGGTACCTGTAGGAGTGGACCGATATGGCCCATCTTCGAACTTAAATCAAATCTGGACAAAATATTTCGATACCCAACATTTGAACTGAATCGATTGATCCGTTCGAGAGTTATAGTAGCACCAGCCAGACAGACGGACGGACGGACGGACGGACATTGCTAGATCGACTCAAAATTGTCTGAAACGGATATCGTACAAACATACCTGGGGTCTAAAACCATTATTTCTATGAGGCACATTTTTGGTCGTATCAAAGTGTAAATACTCTCTTTAGCCTAAAGGCTGAGGGTATAAAAACGATGGTGGTGATTCAAATTACTAATCAGATTATGAATTTTGGAAATATGCTTAGGATCCCAAAACAGGAATCGACCGTTTAGGTCCTTGAGAGCGTGCCAAATCAAACGATATTTTTATATCCTCAGCCTTTAGGCTAAATTATTCCCTCAGCCTTTAGGCTAAAGAGGGTATTTACACTTTGATACGACCAAAAATGTGTCTCATCTAAATAATGGTTTTAGACCCCAAGTATGTTTGTACGATATCCGTCCGTCTGTCTGTCTGGCAGGCTGGTGCGCACGATAACTCTCGAACGGATCAATCGATTCGGTTCAAATTTTGGGTATCGAAATATTTTGTCCAGGTTCGATTTATGTTCGAAGATGGGCCATATAGGTTCACTCCTTCAGGTACCTCCCCCACAAATGTTCAAAAATTGTCGCAAAACTTGTGCGCACGATAACTCTTGTGGGGAATAACCGATTTGGTCCATATCTTGCACGTCGTGTAACTTCTACCAAACTTAGATGAGGTTCCAATATGGACTCAATCGGTCCACTGCTTCGGGTACCTCCCACACAAAATTTCGGAAAAGTTCACTTTAGGACCTGGTCTCGAATCGCTTTGATTTTTGTTTACGCAAGTTGTATTCGCTGCCCTCTATACGACGCTGTAAGTTTCATTAGGGGCAAGTCCATAATTCCTGAGAAAATAGCCTGAATGTTACAAAAAACCCTATGACACCGTGTGTGGTGTTTGTTGCTCAAGATAACTCTCGAACGGATCTGCAGATACGGTCCAAAATTTGGCTTTCGTAATATTTTGTCCAAACTTAGTTTAAGTTCAAATATGGATTATATCTGTCCACTCCTTCCGATACCTCCCCCACAAAAGTTCGAAAATGTTTGGAAAATTTGTGCGTACTATAACTCTTGAAGGCATCAACCAATTTGGTCCATACTTTGCACATTATGAAATTTCTACCAGATTTAGGTGAGGTTCCGATATGGACTCAATCGGCCAACTCCTTCGAGTACCTGCCACACAAAATTTCGGAAAAGTTCAGTTTAGGACCTGCTCTCGAATCGCCTTGGTTTTTGTTGTAATATCTTGTATTCACTGTCCAAACCCTATGACACCATGTTTATGGGTGGAAGCGCAAGATAATTCTCGAACAGAAATGCCGATTCCGGCCAAAATTTCGCCTTCGTAATGTTGTTTCCAAACTTAGTTTAAGTTCGTAGATAAGCCATATCGGTCCACTCCTTTAGGTACCTACCCCACAAAAGTTCAAGAATATTCGGAAAATTTGTGCGCACGATAACTTTTGATGGGAGTGACCGATTAGGTCCATACTTTACACATTCTCATAATACCTACCAGATATAGATCATGTCCGAATATGGACAATATTTGTCCACTCCATCCCGTACCTCCCACACAAAATTTTGGATAAGTTCACTTTAAGACCTGCTATTGAATCACTTTGAGTTTTGTTGAAGCAACTTACATTCGCTGCCTCAACTACGATGGTAAAAGTTGTTCTAGGGGCAAGTCCATACTTAAGGTTGTAAAACCCCCCTTTGGCATCCCCATGGTCTATATCGGTCCATTCCTTTAAGTACCTTTTCCGCAAATTTTTTGAACTTTAATCCTAATCAACATTTTTGTCGGTTCATACGACAAAATTTTTAAAACCCCCTAAATACATACGTTTTTTGTGAAAAGAGTGTTTCAATTTGCACAGGCTGAGGGTATTTCTCTGTCGGCAAAGCCGACTGATACTTTTTTACTTTTTTTATTTAAGAATCACTTCGAAGTAAATGGTCGCCTGTTTCTTCGGCAAAACTGACCGTGTGGCGACTATACGGCTTCAGAAATGCAGGAAGGTTTAATCTGAGTAGTACCCTACAACTTGTTTTGCTGAAGTCACCTGAGTAATTCGAAAAACGAACAAGAGAAGACGAATCATTGTGCACTATGACAATGCGAGCTCTAATCGAGATCAATTGAAACTAGCGCCTGTTTGACCGAACAAAACGAAGAATTGATGGGGTCATATGCCGTACAATAAAGCAATTAGCTAAACCTATATATTGTTTCTCTCGTAGAAATTATACAAACTTAAATGCTCTTTTGAGCTTAGCAAACTGGTCTATACTCCAATCTTTTGACACACTTTATGATATGTTACAAAGCTTCTATACTACTCGTGAAAATGCCATGTCGAAAACTGTGCCAATAGCTAAAATTGTTAGACGTTCTGGTCCACCATGGAATACCGTAACTTTAAGTAAGTTAAAGAACAAGAAAAATAAACTTTATAAAAAATACAAGCAATGTGGTTCCCCTTCTGATTTTGCAGTTTATGTAGTTCCCAGATCGAAATTCACTATTCTAAATAATCGGCTGTATAGAAGTTATATTTCGGAAGTCAAACAAAAATTAGTTACAAATCCTAAATCCTTTTATGGTTTTATAAATTCAAAGCGTCAATCGCATACTTTGCCAAAAATCTTAAAGTTTAAAACTATTGTTACGGAGGATGACATCTCTATCTCAAATACATTTGCATCATTTTTTAAAACAACTTTTTGAAACAAATCGTACAACAATGCAACCGAATATACATATCCCTTGCCAGAATTTCCGTCCATACATCTTCCTTATTTAACTATTTCTGATGTGCTAACAAAGTTAAAATCTCTAAAAAACATAACATCCCCAGGTCCAGATGGAATACCTGCCTGCATATTAAAGAACTGTGCTGAAAATCTTGCACTTCCTCTTAGTATAATTTTTAATGAATCTATTCGTGTCGGTCATTTCCCTTTAAAATGGAAACAGTCGTGTATTGTTCCCTTATTTAAATCAGGTAGTAGAAATGAGGCTACCAATTATAGAGGTATTGCAAAATTGAATTCAATTCCAAAATTATTTGAGAAAATCGTTACTGAATTTACTAGAATTTACTAGAACCAACTTCAAATGTTAATGAGGGCTTTCGAAATCGTTGTCAAACGGACTGTATTTACACTGATTTCAGCAAGGCTTTTGACAAAGTAAATCATGAACTATTATTACTCAAACTAAACGCTATTGGCTTCTTGCCTTCATTACTTAAATGGATAAAATCATATCTCAGCGATAGAGAGCAAACCGTTAAATTTGGCACTGCTATATCCAATAAAATATATGTTACATCTGGGGTTCGGCAGGGGAGCCATCTTGGACCGGTATTATTTACACTATCCCAGCAAAAATTCGGATCCATTAGTCATTACGTAACCCATTACAAAGTAATGTAAACAAGCTTCTTTTCCCATTACAAGTAATCTGAAAAGTAATGGGATACTTCTTAAAAAAATTACATGGCAAACCTACTTACTTTGCTCCTCACTAAGTAATGAGGACGGTGGCACAGTGAATGTGTGTCCAACTATAAATCCTAGGGTTGTGTGTTCAACGCTCACTGTCGGCAGGCGTGTTTTTTTAATTAACAAATAACAGTTCGTGTTGCACATGTGCACTGCACATTTAAGTTCTTAAGCAACCCTTAATGTTCGTGTGCGTGGCATAGTATGTAGTGTCTTTGACTAGAAATCAGAGGGTTCGTGTGTTCAACTCGCACAACGATCGAAATAAAGTGAAGTAAAATAAAAGTAAGAAGTGTGATGAAATTAAAAAAATCTCTACATTTACTGTTCTAAAAATATAATTTTTTTCAACTTACTTTTCAACTTCTAGTGGCCACAGAATAACTAGTTATTCTAGTGGTCACAAAAAATAATGGGGAAAAAAGGGGGTTTGCGAGTAGTTACGACTGCCAAAAATCCCTTACAAAACCCATGATTTTGGGAGGACTTTCTTTGCTGGGATTTACTAATGATCTGCCAAATGTTTTACAAAACTCCTATATTCTCATGTTTGCCGATGATGTCAAAATATTCCAATCATTCAGTGACCCATCGAATCAACATGTTCCAAAATCCGATTTAGACCGTTTCTATCATTGGTGCAATATAAACATGTTGGAGCTAAATGTCCTTAAATGTAAGCACATGTCATTTTTCAGACTAAAGAAGATTTACACCTCTTATTATCTTTATGATCAGATTGTTGAAAATGTTGTATTCATTAATGATTTGGGAATATTCTTAGACAACCGTTTAAATTTCAAGGAACATATTTCTGCGATTACAAATAAGGCCTACAGAAATGTGGGATTTATCAAAAGATGGAGTAGAGAATTTTCAGAAACGTTGGTAACAAAACAACTGTATATATCAGATACTGTATATAGCAGATAGTACATAATTACCATTGGTCAACAACAACAAATACAATACAATCGGAGGGCCCGCCGAGAAAAAAACAACAACAAAAAAGAATTAACAGGTGAACAAAGTTAAGAACATGAAGAATTTTTTCAAGCACATATCATACAAGTACAACATTGAAACAACAACATCGTTAAAACAGTACTGCAGATATGTAGAGAAATTAGCCAAACAAGAGGAAAGAGTCATATTTTTACAACACTGTAGAAAGTTAGGAACGATGCCAACACATATAACAAACTCAACAAAACAAATAACAAAACTTTTTAAAACCGAAAAAGCAAAGAGAGAAATAGAACGAACCGAATACAACTTCCAACTAAAACTTCTCAATGCAGAAATAAAAGAAACACACAGCAACATCAGAGAATGTAAGAAAGAAATAGAGAAAATAGAAGAAAATTTAAATAATACACTGAACGAAACAGAGGTAAAACAATTTAAGAATGAGCAACGGAATAGGGCAATTAATATTAGAAAAAACACAAAGGAGACACACTTATCCAAATTACAAAAATTAAAAGACAACAAATTTAATAAACTAAACTTGAGACTAAATGAGGATTGGTTTGTAAACCGTACACATATTGAATTTACGAAGGAAATGAAGTGGCTTTTATCTATGGGGAAAAAATTTTCACTTCCAGTTCACAGGAAAAATTTCAAACCAGTACCATTAATAGCTGATATGGAACAATGGGTCCAAACATTGAAAAATGACAATGAGAAAGAAATAACAAGGGCAAAAATAGCAGGGAGAATAGCAAATCATCGCAGAAGTCTTACAAATACAGAAATGGAGAGGTTCATAATGGGCATACATGACATAACTAAAGAATTTTTAAATAAACACAAAGATGAAATAATGGTAACGACTGCAGATAAAGGGAATAAAACAGTAATAATGTACAAAGAGGAATACAAGAATAAAATGGAAAACTTACTCGAGGACAAAACAACATATAAACAAATCAGATCGGATCCGACTACCAAATTGCAGACATTGAATAACAACTTGGTTTCAGATTTATTCAAAAACAACTTTATTTCAAAATTTGAGAAAAAGAAACTGACGAGTATAGCAGCTGAAGCGCCAGAACTGTATGGTCTGCCCAAAATACATAAAACTGGGATACCACTCAGACCAATCGCATCATCAATGAAAGTTCCCTGTTATAACATGTCCAAACTACTGGGAAAAATTCTTCAAAATCTAGTCTCAACATCATATAACATAAAAAACGCCGCTGAATTGAAAAATAAATTACAGATGATAACTTTGGATAAGGACGATATTCTAATTTCATTTGACGTGGTATCACTTTTTACGAATATACCGATATATTTGGCAATCAAAAATACGATGGAAAAATGGGAAATACTACAAAACCACACAACGATTCCAAAACATAAATTCCTGAAGATTCTTCAATTCTGCTTAAACGATAACAATTACTTCCAGTATGATAACAAATTTTACCATCAAACATATGGTATGCCAATGGGCAACCCTTTATCGCCAACTATTGCCAATATAGTACTTGACAAACTTCTTGACGACGTAATAGAGGAACTTAGGAAAACGGACATTGAAATAAAACACATTTCAAAGTATGTTGACGATATTTTTGCGATAGTAAATAAAAACCAGTTGGAAACAATTCTTGATAAGCTTAATGAATACCACAACAAATTGCAGTTTACCGTTGAGAAGGAAGAAAACGGAGCTATCCCATATCTTGACATGAAAATACTAAGAAAAAACGACAAAATCATAACAAACTGGTATGCAAAACCCACATCGTCAGGTCGAATTATAAACTACAACTCGACACAAACATACAGCATGAAAATAAATACAGCAACAAATTTAGCAAAAACGGTCTTTACATTAAGCGACAAAATATTTCACAAAGAAAACACAAAAATTTTAAAAGAAATATTAAGAAAAAACAATTTCCCAACAGCAATCATAAAAAACATCATATCAAAAAGTACCAAAGGAAATATAACACAATTTGACAAAGAAAAACAAAATTACCTTAGCATACCATTTATCCCAAAGTTAACAGAAAACAGAACAATAAGAAATATGATAAACACAACAAAAACATCCATTGCATACAAATCCAACGAGACGTTGAAAACTATTTTTGCAAGAAAAACGAAAAAGAGAGACAAACTTCAAGAGAATGATGTTGTCTATGAGATAACTTGCAAGGGAAATGAACGAGAACAGTGCAATAAGGTTTATGTGGGGACAACGAAACGGAGATTAGGCATTAGATTGAATGAACACGAAACAGACATAAAGAAAGGAAAAGACAACACAGCATTGGCGCAACACATCAATGAGAGTGGCCACTCAGCTGACTTTGCAAATGTCAGAATATTGGATAGGGAAAAAATAGAAAACAAACGATATACATTGGAGAGTTTGCGAATCCAAGAAAGAATAAAAATGTCAATAAACACTAAAGAAGATAAGGACAACACAAAACTTCAATACTCCGTTGCAATAGCTTAAAGCACCACCTCTGTGATACTAGTTTTAATTTAATTTTACATTTGATTATTTATTATTTATTTATTGATTATACAAAATGTGTGTTCGTGAAGTCCAGTTTTTTTATAATTATAAGTGAATTAATAATGATTAATTGTAAGTTAAAAACTTAAACTTGTATGCATTGGAAAAATTTGTAATGAAACAAAACTTTGTCAACAGGAAATTCAAATAAAATATCCCCTGAAGAAGTCGGAAACAAGCCGACGAAACGTTGGGAAAAATAATGAATTTAAATTAACTTTTTATTCATTCACAAAAGTCGACCAAATAGCCCAAAAGTAGCAGATAGTACATAATTACCATTGGTCAACAACAACAACTGTATATATCATTTGTTCGTTCTACATTAGAGTATGGGTCCATTATCTGGGATCCAACTTATTTAATCCATATAAAAGCAATAGAATCTGTTCAAAAGCAATTTCTTTTGTTTTGTCTTAGGGGTCGGATTGACAATACATACACTACCATCGTACAAATACAGGTTAAACCAAATAAAACTTCCCACTTTGAAAAGTCAAAGAACTATGTTGAATGTGACCTTCATACTAAACATTATGCAAGGAAAACTATTTTCTGATTTTATCCTAAAAAAACTTCGCTTTAACGTACCATTCAGAAAAACACGTAACTATCAGTTATTATATCTAGATTACTATCGGTCAAATTATGAAAATAATCATCCCTTACGCCGTCTGCTTTTGGAATTTAATAAATTTTGTAGTATAATAGATGTTTGTGAATCACGAGAATCAGTAAAAAGAAAAATTATAATATCCCTTAATGAATAGTTTTTGTTTTTCTCTATTTTAACTTTTTGTAAATTTGATATTTTGTATATATGCATGTACTTAGTATGTATTATAGTCTGTAAGGATTGTATTAATCTATAGCCTTAAGAAAAAAAAACAACCTTGAAGTGATCCAATTACATCATTTGATTTCAGCACATCAAGAAAAAGAGGCGTAGTCAACGATTTTTGTCAATCGAAGTGGAAAAAGTGCTTCAAGAATTGGTTAGAGCGTTTTCATTGCAAGGCTATAAAGTTATCATATAGCCCTCGTAGTAGTGCATATAATTAACAAAAATTTAAAAATATTGGTAATCATACGCCACAAAGTGTGCCATATTGCAAATCTTAAAATGAGTTGTTGTGTCGGAATGGCCTTTTCAGAAACAAGAGAAAGTACATTAAACTGTATAGCATAACGACACACAATTATGGTATTTAGTTCATATGCATAAATTTAATAGAATACTTCTTCGGCTCTTTAACATTATATGAGAGTGTACTAAACGTATTTAGAAAAATTTTAAAAAAATTAACAAGGCTTAATTTTACTTTTCTTAGCTGGAGAAAACGTCACACGCCACAAACTATAAGACGTAATGAACAGTCTCTCTTTCATTATTTCGTTTTTAATGTTGACTGTTTTTCTCGACTTTACATAATCCATTTCCATTCCAGAAGAAACGATAATTGTTATCTCGAAGAAATATTCACCAGGAACAAGCTCATAAAAAAATTTAAATTATGTTAAAGAAAATAAAAACCACCACCTTTTTAATTTAATTAAAAGATGACAAAATTTTTAAAACCAAATAATACTGAAACAATAAAAGGAGAAACTTCGTCTTAAAATTAAAATTAAAATACGAGATTCGTTTCGGAGTATAAATTCCGCCAATCAAAATTAAGAATATGTTTACTAATCAGTTAGGACTTTCGTAATATGGTTTTTAGATAAAAAAAAAACATTCAGATATAACCCTACCAGCACATACTAAAATGGCTATTTTGCAAATAACTCGAAAACTTTCTCAAAAATTTCTTTCAAAATTAGTTTACGTAATTTAATGATGAATAAGTTTGGTTACTAAAAATGTTTGGTATTTGGTACATAAAAATTTTAAATCAAACTCATGATAAAAATCAATATATTTTATATACGTCATAATTATTGTGTTTGGTTTTGTTGTTGCTTTTTTTTTTTGATACGTCAACAGTTCACGAATTTATACGACCAAAATTTACCTCATTGAAATAACGGTTTTAGACGCGAAGTATGTTATGACGAAATTCGTTTCCGACAATTTGGAGATAATTTAGCCATGTCTGTCCGTCCGTCTATATGCCTGGCTGGTGCGCACGGTAACACTCGAACGGATCAAACGATTCCAAAATTTGGCATTCGTAAATTAAATTTTGTCCAAACTTTTATTAAGTTCCATGACGGACAATATCGGTCAGAACATCGGGTACCACCCGTGAACTATAACTCTCGAAGAGAGAAATCGATTTGGTCCCAATTTTTGTATTCCTTACAGATATTGATTGGCTTCCAATATGGATTGGTACATTCCACACAAAATACAGAAAATCTGAAGTTTAAGAGCTCCTCTCGGATCGTTTATAATTTTTTTTTCTGCAGGTTGTCCTTGCTTTCCCCTTGAGCACGGTACATTTTTTTTCGGGGGCAAGTATGTATACTTCCTGAGATAATGACCTACAAGCCCCAATTTTGTAGATGGTTGCTTTCACAGTTCCGATAACAACGGTACAAGCTTTTCCCGACTAAGTCTATACTTCCTTAGATAATTAACCAAAAGCTCCTAAAACCCTGCCGGCACATACTGAGTGGCTAGTGTGCAAGATAACTATCAAACTTGTTCAAGTATTTCTTCCAAACTTATTTCCACGTATTTAAATATTTCGAGTTATCTTTAAATCAGAAGTTTGCTTACGTAAAATGTTTGTACTATATGGTATAGCCCCACTTTAGGGTACCTACAGATTCCACCTATTTTGAAGCAAACACATGATACAAAAGTAATATATTTTATATATAACATGTGTTTGGTTCTGTTTTTGGTCAAAGGTTGGGGGTATATTTCCGTCAGCACAGCGGACTGATACCTTCTGACTTGTTTGTTACGTTTTTGTAATCTCCGCATAGATCACAATTATAGGCGGATCACCTTGATAGATACATTATAATTAATTGTTCCATTTTAAGGTTTTATAACCTTATTTTTCCTACAGTTATCTTACCGAATAAATTTTAGAAGCTTTAACAACAATTTTATTTTTTGTATTCAATATGTATTTTCATATATTGTATTTTCATTGAATTTCAAAACACGTTTTAAAATTGAATAAATATTTGAACAAAAATGTAAGTAAATAAAAAAAGCAGTGTTCAATTGGGGTCCCAACATAAATACAAAAAATGTATGTATTGGTGTGCACAGGCCTAAAGTAAAAGCAAAATGCATGATCAACAAAAAATGCTACATAGTTTGTTAACGAAATGGGAGTAAATATTTGTTATTGACTTCCAAAGCTAAGTGTGTATGTAAAACACAAGTAAGATATGCCAATACTTAAGTTTAGTAAACCGCGTAACATATACACATACACGTATGTTTATGCGTGTATTAAATATACCAGAAGAACATAGCTTTTGTGAAATTTTAGGGGAATATATTTTAACACACTCTAACATGAACTAACAGCGTAATTATTTTTTATCATTTATTCTAACCTTATCACGTTTTGTTTGAATATATAGGAGTAGCGGGTACGTATACATAATGTGAGTTGGTTTATTTTAATAGCGCCAGCACTTATACGCCACAAAGGTCACTACATAAACAAGGAGTATTAAAACGCTAATAACTTTTCGCTGTGTTATTCTCCAGTATTATTTTTATTTAATCCCATAATGTGGGAGATGATAACTAAACTTAGTTTTATGATGACACAAGTTTTAATGCTTACAATAGTAAATGCAAACACAAAAGAATACATAACATTCGTTATAAACTCTAAGTAGTTATTACCAAGAAGTACACCAACCTACACCTTTAAGGACCATGACCTAAAATTCTGCATGAAAAAATATATCGTCTGCTCCGTCGGAAAAGGTCGTAAGTCCACTTTTTTGGAAATCGCGTTTTTGTTACAGGATGATAGTACACGTCAAAACACGTCGTATGATACAAAGAAAATGGTAGTATGTCGCGTTTTTCTATATGTTTTGCCCTTGTCGGAAAAGGTCGTAAGTCCACAAAACGTACAAATTTGAGTACGAAAAGGTCGTAAGTCCACAGGAAAATGTATACTTTAAAGGGATACTACAGCTAATGTAGTTCAGATATAATGTTTAGCGTCATCCATGGTTGGGGTACAATGTAAAGAACTAGCCTACACCTTTGGATGATAATCGGATGATATTTGGCGGAGCCTTTGGACCAAACTTTTGAACAAAAATGTGATAATTTCTATATTGCAACGAAAATTTACATTTGAAATCTATTTTCCCCTATAAGCGAACTGATTATGAAAGATGGACTTCTGGCCTTTTCATTGATACAAATTGGGATGCTGTATGTGTTCAAATACCTCATATATTGAAAAAAATTTAAAAAACCAAGATTTTTACTTTCGTATATCTTACTTAACTTTATAAACTGGTAATTTGTGGTTTCTCTAGGGACATTTATTCGCATACCGAGATTAGTTTGTGTTCTGAATTCAATAAAGTAATACCTTCTAACGGACGGGCAATTGCAATGTTTATATAATTGATTGAAGACATAATGGTTTTTGCTAACAAAGAGCAGTATGAATTTGGAATGGAATTAGACGATGCTGTCATGGGTCTAGCTCCCTATGGTTTTCACGGTGATTCTGAAAGCTCTGATGATAAACTTCTTAAGCCCAGGAAGACATTACATGCTGAAGATTCTACGTGGTTTGCAGACAAAAACAAAAAAACCCCAAACGAAGAACGAATACCAAATTTCAGCCATTTCACCGGAAATCGGGAGGTACCGTTCTATGAGGGCTATATGAAGGCGTCAATACCAAACATCCTAGAAGTAATAAAACTTCTATACCAAATCACTAAGATCTATCTTTAAAATTGCGAGCTGTATCTTAATTTCAAAAGACGGACAGACGGTCATTGTTATACCGACTTAGAATTTTACTCTGATCAAGAATATATATAATTTATAGGGTCTCCGCTGAATATATCGATATGTTACAAACTGAATGACAAATTTAATTATACCCTCCATCTTATGGTGGGGGTATAAAAATCTTCATAAATGTTGGTGTCGATATATAATTTTAACATACCGCCAAATAACTGATGACTTGAGGCACGCCGACTGTGTTCACCTTCTTAAAATGTATCTTATATACCTGATGAAACTCTAGCTGTCGATATGTTGCCTTCTAATCTAAACACTTGCTTTCCAATAAGACCAAAGTTTCATTGCGCATAACATCTGGTGTTTCCATTTATTTGTAGCATATTTAAGAAAGTGGGAGTGCTCGGGTCTTATTGCTAAAATATGTAGCCAGGATTGGGGAAACGGAATCGTTCGTAAGTTTTATAAATGTATATAGCGCATTTAAAAAATAGGGCACAGGTGTAACCCGCTCCTTCGAAATGTACATCCCTGTGCATAATCTCAAAATTACATGGAATAAGTACTTAGGGTCGGAGATTCAACAACAGTTGCCTCGCAAATTAATTTTCTTACCGATATTTTCATAACTTTAGCAAAAAAGCTTTTTTTTAAAAAATAGGGCCTGCCCCCGCCCCTTCCAAATTCAAAAATATATAGAGCCTATTTTCACTCCGGTTGTTCCTTGTATATTCTCTGAAATTTTCAAAAAAAAAAATCGGTTCAGCCGTTTTTGAGTCTATGCGGAATATACAAACATACACACATTTTCTAATGTCTTAAACTCAAATCATTTGTAAAATTTCGCTCCGATCGGAATATTACTGCGATCTACAGGACAGCTACAATGGTGGGTAAAAATTGTGTGTTTGGTCCATTTCACACCTTTCGATCATAACCAACATCTAATGGGGTCACTTCTGGTCGGAACCCGACCTCTCCACAAAATTTCGTGACGATGGGTCCAAAATTGAGGCCTGGAGTTTTATTACAATTGTTAATGGATGTACGGACACACATAGCTAGATCGCTTTATCTCGTCAAGATATGAAAAAATGGCAGGGGGAGGGGGTCTACGACGAATATTTCGCGATGTTACACGAATATTGGACAAAACAAACTTGTAATACCCTTTCCACATTGTTTTGTAAAGTAAAATATTTTATTTTAAAAACGTCCGTAAATTGTAGGAAAAGGTCGTAAGTCCCCACAAACATACAAAACTGTACAAGGAAAAGGTCGTAAGTCCAAAGACATCCAATTATCTCCCAAACGCGTCGGAATTTTATCAAACAAAGTACAGGTATTGAAGCGGAATAAATAAACGAAGAATACTGCCTTTACCACCATAATAAAATCGTTAATACAGAAAGCGCTGGAATGTTTTTTCTTCCTCCTGAAAAATTTATTGAGAGGGACTTACGACCTTTTCCGACGGAGCAGACGATATGTATGTAGAATATCTGGTATCTTCACAATAAAGACGGACTGTCTGTTGTACAGTCGAAATCGCTTATAACGTCGGTCAAGGGACCGACGGAATTTGTCGCTATAACCGATATGTCATTATAAGCGATAGGGCTATAAAGGGCCCAGAGATTTGGGACTTTTGTATATCGTCGTTATAACCGACATGACGTTATAAACGACGACGTTATAAGCGATTTCGACTGTACTTACAAAGCACAAAAGTGGCTGTCAGGCTACGCCACTGTTATACAGCAGCAATAAAACCTAAGAACACCCGCACAAAGAATAAATCAAATAAACCATATGTTTATCAGTGCGTTTACCCATTTACATGCGGTTTTACGTGTGTACTGCGCCCAAAACCAGCACTAGACGAACAAGAATAAATATGCAATGCGGTGTATTTATGCATTTAATATGTTGATCCAGTCTGGCCAAGCACCCATTAATATGTAGCTCAGTGTATGTTTATGATCAGTACTAGCTAGGCGGTGACGTGATATAACTCCCAACGGACATAACTCTCAAAACGATTTTGGGAGTTATGTCCGCCTTAGTTTGCGGACATAACACCCAATTTTTTGGGAGCTATGTCCGACCCCCCTGCGGACATAAGTCCCAATGGGAGTTATGTCCGTTTTTACAATTTAAGTGATTTTTATTCAAATACAATTTTTTATTTCAAATGTATAAGAAAATTAAAAATTAACTTTAAGTTCATATATATTTTTCATTTCATAATATAATTTATAATAGATTTAAAATTTTTAAGAAAATTAAGTACAAAATATGTAGTAGCCAATACAAATCGAGCTACTTTAAAAATTTGCCATCTATCCTTTTTTTAATGAAAATTTCTACCTGCAGGAAAATAAAAAGTTTTTGCGAAAATTTGAATATATTCTCTGAAAAACGAAAAACACCGCAGACCAAAGTATTTAAAAAAAACATATCGAGAGAATTTTTACCAAAATATTTTCACTATTCAAGAAAGAAAAGGCGCCGCAGGCGAAAATATTTTAGAAAAATCGCGAGATTTTTTACAAAAATATTTTCACAATTTAACAAGATAAAAAGTTTTTGCAAAGATATTCAAATATTTTCTGAAAAACGAAAAGCGACGCGATTTGTTACAAAAATATTTTCACAATATGTATATGAAGATAAATTTTTTTTAAAAAAATCTTCAAATACTTTCTAAAAAAACGAAAAGCGCCGCAGGCCAATTTTTTTAATCGCTCGATTTTTCACAAAAATATTTTCACAATTTAAAAATGTAAAATATTTTTGTAAAAATATTTAAATACTTTCTGAAAAACGAAATACGTCGCAGGCGAAAATATTTTTGAAAAAATCGCGCGTTTTTTTTCAAATTATTCTGAAAAACCAAATAGTTTCAGAAAAGCGAAAAGCGCCGCAGGCTTAAGTATTTTTGAAAAAATTCGACCGATTTTCTTAACTAATAATTTCACAATTTAAGAAATACCGCTTCCTGTTAAATCTTACTTTTCATAGACCTATGACCAAAAAAGTATCAAAGAATACGATACTAGCGTATCCGTTTTCGATATATCCAGCTAAAATTGAAACATGAAGTTGGTTTTTTTATATTTTATTATTATTCAAAACTGATCAATTGATTAACTGATTCGCGAATAACAGGCTTTCGAATTTTTATTCCGATTTGAAAGCACAATTTTTTTCTTAACCTTACTCACTTACTTATCTGGCCCATTACAGAACGTTTGTTTCATAGACCGAACTAAGAAAAGATCTCCAAATCTCTCTGTGTTTCGCTTCGCTTTCTGGAATACCGCGCCTTTTCATTTCTTCATCCACTTGTATGCTCCATCGAAGCTTTGTTTTAAATTGCCTATTTAAACCATAGTAGCATCTGTTGGCCAATACAATTCTTCTTCTTATTTCACAACTGATGTTGTTTGTTTTGTTTATGGCAGTGCCGAGGTAGACGAAGTCTTTAACTACCTCAAAATTATAGGTACCAACTTCCACAGTTGGTCCGAGCTCTATGGTTGCTTTGCGCTTCGACACCATCAATTTGGTCTTTTCGCCGTTTACCGCCAGACCCACTTTTGCAGATTCTGCTTCGACCTTCCTAAAGGTATCAGTTATTTCCTTTACTGATCGTCCCATGATGTCTATGTCATCAGCATAAGCAAGTAACATGTGGCTATTGGTGTAAATTGTGCCATTTCTTTTGACATTTGCATCTCGTATTACCTTTTCCAGCAAAATGTTGAATAGGTCACACGAAAGGCTGTCTCCTTGTCTGAAACCTCTTTTGGTACAAAATTCTTCGGAGAGGTTCTTTCCAATTTTAACTGAGGACCTAGTATCAGCGGGGATACCAAATTCAGACATTGCATGGAATACCTTTGATCGGAGGGGACTGTCGAATGCTGCTTTATAATCGACAAAAAAAGGTGATGTGTGTCGATCTGTATCTCTTGGGTCTTCTCCAGGATTTGCCGCAGGGTAAATATCTGGTCAATGGTGGACTTTCCAGGTCTAAAGCCTCATTGGTATGGTCCAATTATTTCGTTGAGCATTGGCTTTAGTCGTTCGCACAATATCCCTACACTATCTTAAAGGCAATAGGGAGAAGACTTATGCCCCTATAGTTGGAGCATACAGTCTTATCTCCTTTCTTGTGGACGGGACACAGGATGCTCAGGTTCCAATCATCGGGACACGTTCTTAATGCCAGATGGTGCTAACTAGCTGATGCATACACCTTATCAGTGCGTCGCCTCCGGTTTTAAACAGCTCGGCTGGTAAGTCATCGGCCCCTGCTGCTTTATTATTCTTCAGCCGGTTGAATGCTGTTTTACCTCATCTTGGCCGGGTGGTGTACATTCTACACCATCTTCTGGGATTGGATACCAGCAGATTGGGGAAATGTTCCTTCAATATCCTGAGCACGCTATCTGATTACCATGCTGGTCTCTACAGGAGGATTTGCCTGTTCCAAGGCCATCTGTTTGATGTTTCACTCTTTGGTAGAATTTTCGGACTTCATTCTGGCTCCTGTACATCTCGATTTTTTCACACTTCCGCTTTTCCAATTCTCTCTTTTTCTTGCGAAAAAGACGTTTTTCTTCTCTCTTTTTCTCCCGATATCTCAGTCGTGCGCTACGCGTTGCTACTGATTGTAAAGTAGCTCTATATACCGCATTTTTCTCTTTGGTAGCAGCACGACACTCCTGGTCATTCCATGAATTCCTTTGTATCCAAGTATGGATTTTGCGGCTGTTTGCATGGAGTGGGCAATATCTTGCCATTGTGTTGTTATGTTATCGGGACAAGGAGTGCTCTCATTAAGCAATTGGGCTAGTTGAGTGGAATATGCCGTGGCTATCTGTTGTGATTGCAGTTTACCGATGTCCAACTTCCGTGTTGTGTCTGTTCGCACTTTGTTTGCTACGTTTAATCACTTACGTACCTTTGCTGCAACAAGGTAGTGGTCCGAATCAATGTTTGCGCCTCGGAACGATCGTACATCCAACACGCTCGATAAATGTCTTCCATCTATCACAACATGATCAATTTGATTACTTGTTCTTTGATCTGGAGACAGCCAGGTGCCCTCATGAATATCGAGATTATTAAATCTGGTACTGCTAACTACCATGTTTTTTGCAGCTGCAAAGTCTATCAGCCTCATACCATTGTCAGATGTTTAACTGTGGAGACTGAAATTCCCAAATGTTGGGCCAAAGATATTCTCCTTTCCAATTTTGGCATTAAAATCGCCTAGAATAATTTTAATGTCATGGGCAGGGCAACGGTCATCTGTTTCTTCTAAGCGCTCGTAAAATATATCTTTGGTCTGTTCGTCCTTTTCTTCAGTGGAAGCATGAACGCAAATAAAGCTGATGTTGAAGAATTTAGCGTTTATTCGAATTGCAGCAAGTCTTTCATTCACTGGGGTGAAGCTGGATACCAGATGTTTTAGTCTCCGACTAACTACAAATCCGCAACCAAACTCATGCTTTACGTTATGGCAGCTATAATACAGTCCGTCACCTTTAGTTGTTGTTGTGACGCCTTTCCCAATCCATCGTATTTCCTGTATGGCAGTAATATCGGCCTTGTGCTTTTCAAGTACGTCTGCCAATGCGAAGACTGCACCTTCTCTATAAAGAGTGCAAACATTCCAGGTGCATTTTCGCAGATCATGGTCCTTAAAACGTTTGCGGTGTTCGTCAACTTTAGAGGGGTTCATTTTCCTTTTCTTTCGTTTTTTCATTGTAGGCTGCTTTTTCTAGGGGAGGGTTAGTAACCCGACGCCCAAACCCAAGTTTTT
This sequence comes from Musca autumnalis, assembly GCF_047663935.1. Taxonomy (NCBI): domain Eukaryota; kingdom Metazoa; phylum Arthropoda; class Insecta; order Diptera; family Muscidae; genus Musca; species Musca autumnalis. Next base: position 252,384,036 of record NW_027411866.1, read on the forward strand.
AACGTTCTTATGGGTGAACGCGCGGCACATGTTAGCTCACTACCTTTAACGGGTGTTAAAGGCAGTTCCCCAGGTGACACCACGGGGAGGTCAGTGTCCACTTGAGATGAAAGAGGGACCAAGATTAATCCTGGGCTTTGCCATGTTTAAACCGGTCAGGACCGTTCCTTGGTGTCTTCCATCCTCCTACGTTTTTCATTAAACGCTATAACAAAAACAGCACGAAAAAATTGTTAAATTTTATAAAATGGAACTTAAAAAAGGTCTTTACCGTATACCCTCGTTAGCCTAAAGGTTATAATAATTATGCCTCTGTTTTCCCTAATATACAGCTTGATATCGTTATATCACACTCATTTGTGCCTTTTGCGTTTTCTTCTCCATTAATTTTCCCTTCTTCATTATTGGCTTATTTCACCATTCTTTCATATATTAACTGGAGCTAAATAAAACATATCAAGGAAACCGAATTCCGTGATATTTACATTTCATTTATCGTTTTCATTGCACAAATAATTAAGAAAAGTTATTTCGCTTTTTCTCTTTATTTATTTTCGCTCAATAACTCATCGATTGACACTGTTATTTCCGATTGGTAATACTGTTGTAATATTCGTCCTGGGTTTCTCATTTTTCATAATGTAGTAATTTCTTTTTTCACGAATTCTCATTCATTCTTGACACTTATTGATAGCAAAAAATATAAATGATAAGTAAATATTCGCATAATTCTTAATTGATACTTTTTCCTAAGGATACTTCAGGAACGCATAACATTTCAACAAATGGGATCAATTGAGGAATAACATTTCCAAGGATTTATAATCAGATTATTGATATCGTTCACGCAATGCTTTATTGGATGTTAATAAATAAACATTTTGTGAATCGAAAAAGAATTCGTACTGTTTCACTAGATATCACTTGTTCAATACAAACTTCTTAGGTCACGATAGGTTAATTAATTCAGTTAATGTTTATTTATATTTATTTTCGGTCACAGTGGGTTACGTACCGATGCAACATGTAAATAACAAATATTCATTGTATTCGTTATTTATGTTCTCCCCAGCCATTGGCAGATGGAATTTATCTGCTGACCAATAAATAAAGAACTAAAGATAGCTAATGTTTATCGATATGGCACAAAAAAAGAAACATTTAAAATATTTATATATTTATTTACTATTTATACATACACCACAATGAGGAAAGGGGTATTATAAGTTTGTTTTTCGAAAAATTCATGTAACACCCCGAAATATTCGTCGTAGACCCCCATGTGGTATACCAAAATTCATATCTCGACGATATAAAGCGATTTTGAGATGTGTGTCAATCATGCTACAGGCCGTAATTATGGAACAATTTGCACGAAATATTGTATGGAGGTCGGGTTCGAACCAAAATAGAATCCTATATATCCTTTTTGACGATGGTCGTAAAATACCAAAAACAACATTTCATACAATTTTGTAGCGGCTCTGTAGGTCGCAATGGTAGTCTGATTGGCGCGAAATTTTTTGTAAGGATTGGGTTTAACGTGATGATCAGATAATATTTAGTGGGTTAAATTGATCAGAACTTTTATGTGAAAATAGGTAAAGTTATTAATGAAATGACTGGAAACTATGTTTTACCTTTGTAAATTACATTTAGAAAAGGAACGCTTGACCTCTCCCCTGATGCTAATTATGTTGATGTACGTGGTCAGATGACAGAGTTACAGCGTAGTATATGCAGAGAATCCTCAGTTTTAATTGTGGGTAGCGTAACCTTAATCACGCTAGAGATCGCATTTATTGTTCAATACTGACAAATGTTTGCACTAGGTAATAGTTTTGGTCAAGAATAGTGCCAATAATTGTTGATAATGATAGGATAGTATTTAGTGTGTTACATTGACCACAACTTTTGTGGGGAAAAATATCCAAATTCAAATTTTAATCAGTAATTTAAATTCTCTCACTTGATGCGAATTATATCAATGTAGCAGTTAGATAATGCAATTACTGTCGAACATCACGGAACACCTGAGCCAGCGTTATATGGAATGTGCTTACACCAGGAAAGTTTTTGCAGATTCAGAATCTACAATGTTCATAGATGAGAAAAATCAAAACCAACCCAAAAAAATCGACAAAGTGATTTTTAAAAATGATCGCGATTAAAGTTCACATTTTTAAGTTTTTTTTAAGTATTCGAGATTTTGCTTGGAAACCGCAAGCCCCATTGAATTGGCACTAGAGCAAATGTTGTAGCTGTGAAAATTCTCTTCAATATTGACCTTTATAAAAATTTCGTAGATTTTACCTTTTTTGAGATATAGAAGTTAAAATTGGAAGAGTGCATTGATTGTGCTGTTGACTGTATCACCTCTTTATAATAAAATGTCATGAGTGGTGTGCCTTAACTAACTTTAAATGAAACCCGCTTACCACCGGGAAGTTTTTGCAGATTCTAAAACAACAGTATTCGTAGATTAGAAACATCCAAAAACAAGAAAACATCGCTGGAGAGATTTTTAAATAAATCGCGGTAAAAGTTCACATTTTTAGGGTTTTTTAGGTTTTCAGTATTTTGCATGGAAACCGCAAGTCACCACAAACTATTTCTAAATACGTTTAGTTTTTAATTATACCCTATACCACAATGTGGAAAAGGGTATTATAAGTTTGTTTTGGTAAAAATTCATGTAACACCGCGAAATATTTGTCGGAGACCCCCAATGTGGTATACCAATCTTCATATCTCGACAAGATAAATCGATTTTGAGATGTGTGTCCGTCCGTCAGTCCGTCCGTCCGTCCGCCCGTCTGTCCATTATAAATTGTAAACACGCTCCAGGCCGCAATTATGGACCGATCGTCACGAAATTTTGTATGGAGGTCGGGTTCAGATCAGAATAGATCCCTATTCTTATTGGTGATGATCGTGAAATATTTAGCGGGTGAAATGGACCAAAAACATAATATTTATCCAATTTTCTAGCGGCTCTGTAGGTCTCAATAATAGTCCGATCAACGCGTAATTTTAAATAAGGTAAGAGTATATCACAAAGGAGAAGCTTGCAATTTGAGATGGCGATAGGATAATATTTAGAGGGTTAAATGAACCAAAACTTTTGTGTGAAAATTGTGAAAATTTTAAATATACAGTTTATATCTTAATTCCTGGAAGTGACATTCCGGACAAGTGAGATATACTTGAAAGTGCAACGCTTGACCTTTCAATTGATGCCAATTATGTTGGTGTGCATGATCAGATAACAGAGTTGCAGCCTAATATATTCCGTTATTTGTTTGTAGTGTAATAATAAACTCGCTAGAAGTCGCAATTATACATCAATAGTCATGAAATTTTGCACCGGGTAAGAGTGTAGGTCGAAAAAGATGCCTACAATTTTGAATGATGATCTGATATTCTGTAGCGGGTGAAATGGACCATAACTTTTGTATGAAAAATATAAAAATTTTATTTTTGGTCGATATTTTAATTCCTTGAGGACATATATATTTCGCAAAGTAGCCTACATATTGGAAAAAACTACTGACCTTTCCTCTGATGTAAATTGCAATAAAGTGTTTGCTAGATAACGGGCCTACTGCCTAATATATAATGGGTTCTGTGTAGAGAACCACATTTTTATCCCATGCTACATATTGTCTCTCCAAAAGTTTATGTAACACCACGAAATATTCGTCCTAGATCCCTTATTTGGTATGCCAAAATTCATATCTCGACGAGATAAAGCGATTTAGCGATGTGTGTCCGTCCGTCCATTAAAAATTGTAAACAAGCTTAAGGCTTATGGACCGATTGTAACGAATTTTTTAAGGAGGTTGGTTTCGGGCCAGTATAGAAATGATTAGTTTTTGGTGATGATCGTGAAATGTTCAGGGGATGAAATGGACCAAAAACAAAATTTTAACCAATTTTGTAGCGGCTCTGTAGGTCAAAATAATAACCCGCAAAATTTTGAACAAATTTTGAGTTTATGATGAAGAAGAAGCGTACAAACCAACGTGAAGATCAGAGAATACTAATGGACTGAAACTTTTGTGTGAAATTGGTAAAAATTTCAATAACGTAGAGGTAGTAGTACTACATATGTGGGTTTCATTACATTTTAGTTTGTGTGAACTAAATTTTCCTTTTCTGCTACAAAAATGTCTTTGTCATGCTAGATAACTTTTTGGGTTTGGTCATAAGTATTATACATTACATCTCTGATATTTGATAATTAAATTTTCGCAATCATTGAAAATAAGTTCCGTGGAGAGCGATTGTTTAGGGATAGTGGTATGGGGTATAGGGTAACGTGTCGCAATCCCACATATGTACATATATCCCCGAAGGAACAAGGGAAACTTCGCAATCATATAAATAACTTCCGCGGAAAACTAGTGCCCAAGAGAAGTGGTGCAGGGTGTCACATGATCGGCCCCGTCCGACTATAGCCCTCTTTTACTTGTTTGTATATACATAAGTCATGTAAATCACATACACGTGTTAAATTTCTATTTACCACGTTATTATGAATGAATTTACCACGTTATTTATGAATTACATTCCATGAAACGTGCAACACGTACGAAAATGTGCAAACGAAAAAGTATAAAGCATTTGCCAT